>NC_090029.1:1549349-1790248 GCF_037176765.1 Anolis sagrei
ATCGGTCTTTGTTGGGGGCCGCAGTAGTCTGTGGGAACAAAAGGGGTGGGAAAGTACTACAAATCCAATCATCCTTTGTCTGTCCTCCCCCAGCCCTCACCAGGACTTAAAAAGGGTTATGTGTGCCAAGTTTGGTCTTGATTGGTCATGGGATGAGGGTCGCAGCGGTCTCGGGAAGTGAATGGAGGTACTTCAAGTCCCATCATCCATGGTCAGTCCTTCTGAAAACTACAGTAGGATGTAGAATGGGTCATGGGGGCTCTGTGTGCCAAGTTTGGTCTTGATTGGTCATGGGATGAGGGTCGCAGCGGTCTCGGGAAGTGAGTGGAGATACTTCAAGTCCCATCATCCATGGTCAGTCCTTCTGAAAACTGCAGTAGGATGTAGAGTGGATCATGGGGGCTCTGTGTGCCACGTTTGGTCTTTATCGGTCTTTGTTGGGGGCCACAGTGGTCTGTGGGAACCAATGGGTTTGAAAGTACTACAAATCCCATCATCCTTTGTCCGTCCTCCCCCAAACCTCACCAGGACGTAAAAGGGGTTATGGGGGTTATGTGTGCCAAGTTTGGTCGAGGTTTGCCACCTGTGCTGGTCACAGTGGCCTGTGAAAGTGGGAGCCAATCAGAAAGCTGCCACATACACCGTCCTCCGCATACAAACACTGACTTTTATTATATACATAAAGAGAAAAGAGAAACCTTTTCTTCTCTAGTCTCGAACGAAAGAATAGAAAAGTGAGTATCAAGTCTGTGGAAACATAGAAGGAAAAAAGTTGAGAAACAGAAGATAAGATGGACTCTTCTGCGCTGCCGGGTCCCACAGATGGTTTTACCATGAAGGCCTCCTCTCCCCCTCCCCCTCCTTCTCTTCTTCCTCTTCTTCTTCTTTTGGGGCGGAGAAGGAATGATGGATGGTGTTTGCATTCGGACAAAGACCCAAAGGGTCATCCTGGAGGAGGAGGAGGAGGGGCTTCTTCCCTTTCTGCCTCTTCCTTTCTTCTCCCTCCCTTCTTGCCCTTCTTCTTCTCCTTCCCTCCTCCTCCTCCTCCTTCTTCTTCTTCTTCCTTGTTGTCTCTCCCCATCTTCCTCTTACTTTCCCCTCCTCCTCTTCCTTCCTTCCCTCTGTCTCTTCCCTCCTCCTCCTTCTCTTTCTCTTTCTTCTTCTTTTTTGCCTTTTTCTTTTTGCCTCTTCCCTTCTTCCTCTTCTTCCTCTCTGCTTCTTCCCTTCTCCTCCTTCCTTTGTTGTTGTTGCTCTTCTTCTTCTTCTTCTTCTTCTTCTTCTTCTTCTTCTTCTTCCTTGTTGTCTCTTCCCATCTTCTTCTTACCTTCTTCTCCTCCCCTCCTCCTTCTTCCTGTCTGCCACTTCTCTTCTCCTCCTCCTCCTTCTACCTTTTTACCTGTTCCCTTCTTCCTCTTCTTCCTGTCTGCCTCTTCCTTTCTTCCCTTCTTCTCCTCCTTCTCCTTCTTTTTTGCCTCTTCCCTTCTCCTCCTCCTCTTCCTTCTTCTTCTTTGCCTCTTCCCTTCCTCCTTCTCCTTCCTTTTTGCCTCTTCCCTTCTCCTCCTCCTCCTTCTCTTCCTTCTTCCTTTTTGCCTCTTCCCTTCTTCCTGTCTGTCTCTTCCCTTCTTCTCCTTCCCTCCTCCTCCTCCTCCTCCTCCTCCTCCTCCTTCTTCCTTGTTGTCTCTTCCAATCTTCCTCTTACCTTCTTCCTCTCTCCTCCTCCTCCTCCTTCCTGTCTGTCTCTTCCTTTCTTCTCTTCCTCCTCCTCCTTCTCTTTCTTCTTCCTTTTTGCCTCTTCCATTCTTCCTCTGTCTGCCTCTTCCCTTCTTCTCCTCCTTCCCCCCCTCCTTCTCCTCCTCCTCCTCCTCCTTCTTCTTTGCCTCTTCCTGTCTGCCTCTTCCCTTCTTCTTCTTCCCCTCCTCCTCCTCTTTCTTCTCCCTTTTTGCCTCTTCCCTTCTTCCTCTTCTTCCTGTCTGCCTCTTCCTTTCTTCCCTTCTTCTCCTCCTCCTTCTCCTTCCTTTTTGCCTCTTCCCTTCTTCCTCTTCTCTTCTCCTCCTCCTTCTTCTCCTCTTTCTTCTCCCTTTTTGCCTCTTCCCTTCTTCCTCTTCTTCCTGTCTGCCTCTTCCTTTCTTCTCCTTCTTCTCCCTTTTTGCCTCTTCCCTTCTTCCTCTTCTTCCCTTCTACTCCTTCTTTTCTTCTTCTTCTTCCTGACTGCCTCTTCCCTTCTTCTTCTCCCTTCCTCCTCCTTCCTTCCTTCCTTCCTCTTCCCTCTTCCTCCTCCTCCTTCCAGAAGAACATTCATTCCGCAGCTGGATCTGGAGAGGAAAGGAAGTCCCTCCTTTGGACAAAGTAGAAGTCATCCCCAAACTCATCTCTTCTTCTCCTTCTTCTCCTTCTTCTTATTGTTGCAATCTAGTGTTTTCCCAATGCAACAGAATTTGTGCCACAAAAACACAGTATTCCTGTTGTGATGTTTCTTGATAATCCCACTTTTTCTGCAGGCAGGGGCCCGCTTTGGCCCTCCGGGTGTTTTGGAATTGTGGGAGTTGGGGGTCCAAAACACGTGGAGGGCCAAAGTGGGGCCATGCCTGGATCGGATGTGTGTGTGTGTGTTTACATCAATCCCAGGCGCTTCTCAAGCCAAATGCCTGGAATTGGTGGAGAGAGACCCTGCCTGTCTTCCTTGCTGTGGGTGATCTGGATGGATAGATGGAGGAGGGTCCGGTGGCCGAGAGTGGCCTCAAGCCCCCTCCTCCCTACCCCCTTCCCCTCCATTCTCTTGGCTTTGTCCTCCCCTTGGAGGGGCCTCTGGACAGAGGGAGAGACCCCCCCCCCGTGCCCCCAAAGCAGCCTGCAAACAGCCCTAGTGTCCAGCCCTCCTTGGTCCGCATTGACCAGCAGCTGGGAAAAGGGACAAAAGGGGAGCCCACCCCAGGAGGAGGATGGAGACCCCTCCCCGCTCTCTCTCTCTTTGTGTGGGTCGCCATTCGGCCCCAAGGGTTTCACACGGCCCCTTCCTCTCAAAGAGACCCCTCTCGTGGCAACCCTTCCAAGGGCCGGCCAGGACCGGCCCCGCTTTGCACATAGATCAATACAACCTCTTCCTCCCTGTCTTCCTCCCCCATCTTTTTCTTCCTCTTCTTCCTCTTCCTCCCTCTCTTCTTCCTCCTTTTCTCCTCTTCCTCCCTCTCTTCTTCCTCCTCCTTTTCTCCTCTTCCTCCTCATTATCTCTTCTTTCTCCCTCTTCTTCCTCCTCCTTTTCATCTCTTCCTCCTCCTCCTTATCTCTTCTTTCTCCCTTCTTCCACCTCCTTTTCTCCTCTTCCTCCTCCTTATCTCTTCTTTCTTCCTCTTCTTCCTCCTCCTTTTCTCCTCTTCCTCCTTATCTCTTCTTTCTCCCTCTCCTTCCTCCTCCTTTTCTCCTCTACCTCCCTCTCTTCTTCCTTCTCTTCTCTTCTTCCTCCTTGTCTTCCTCTCTTCTCCTCTTCCTCCCTCTCTTCTTCCTCCTCCTTCTCTTCCTCCTCCTTATCTCTTCTTTCTCCCTCTCCTTCCTCCTCCTTTTCTCCTCTACCTCCCTCTCTTCTTCCTCCTCTTCCTTATCTCTTCTTTCTCCCTCTTCCTCCTCCTCCTTTTCACCTCTTCCTCCTCCTCTTTATCTCTTCTTTCTCCCTCTTCTCCCTCCTCCTTTTCTCCTCTTTCTCCTCCTTATCTCTTCTTTCTCCCTCTTCTTCCTCCTCCTTTTCTCCTCTACCTCCCTCTCTTCTTCCTTCTCTTCTCTTCTTCCACCCTCTCTTCTCCTCTTCCCCCTCTTTTCTTCCTCCTCTTCTTCTCTTCTCCCTCCCTCTTATCTACTCTTCCTCCCTCTCTTCTTCCTCCTTTTACCTTTTCTTCTTCTTCCTCCTCCTCCTCTCTTCTGCCTCCCTCTCTTCTTCCTCCTCCTTTTCTCCTCTTCCTCCCTCTTTTCCTCCTTCTCCTCTCCTCTTCCACTCTTCTTCATCCTGCTTTTCCTCTCTTCTTCCTCCTCCTTTTCTCCTCTTCCTCCCTCTCGTCTTCCTCCTCCTTATGTTTTCTTCCTCCCTCTCTTTTTCCTCCTCCTTTTCTCTTCTACCTCCCCCTCTTCCTCCTTCTCATCTCCTCTTTCTCTCTTCTTCCTCCTCCTCTTCTACCTTCCCGTTATTTACTCTTCCTCCCTCTCTTCTTCCTCCTTTTAGCTCTTCCTCCTCCTCTCTTCCTCCTTTCTCTCCTCCTCTTCCTCCCTCTCTTCTTCCTACTCTTCTCCTCTTGTACCTTCCCCTTATTTACTCTTCCTCCTCCTCTCTTCCTCCTTCTCTCCTCCTCTTCCTCCTTCTCTTCTTCCTCCTTTTAGCTCTTCCTCCTCCTCTCTTCCTCCCTCTCTTCTTCCTCCTTTTAGCTCTTCCTCCTCCTCTCTTCCTCCTTCTCTTCTTCCTCCTCTTCTCCTCTTCTACCTTCCCGTTATTTACTCTTCCTCCCTCTCTTCTTCCTCCTTTTAGCTCTTCCTCCTCCTCTCTTCCTCCTTTCTCTCCTCCTCTTCCTCCCTCTCTTCTTCCTACTCTTCTCCTCTTGTACCTTCCCCTTATTTACTCTTCCTCCCTCTCTTCTTCCTCCTTTTAGCTCTTCCTCCTCCTCTCTTCCTCCTTCTCTCCTCCTCTTCCTCCCTCTCTTCTTCCTACTCTTCTCCTCTTGTACCTTCCCCTTATTTACTCTTCCTCCTCCTCTCTTCCTCCTTCTCTCCTCTTCCTCCTTCTCTTCTTCCTCCTTTTAGCTCTTCCTCCTCCTCTCTTCCTCCCTCTCTTCTTCCTCCTTTTAGCTCTTCCTCCTCCTCTCTTCCTCCTTCTCTTCTTCCTCCTCTTCTCCTCTTCTACCTTCCCGTTATTTACTCTTCCTCCCTCTCTTCTTCCTCCTTTTAGCTCTTCCTCCTCCTCTCTTCCTCCTTTCTCTCCTCCTCTTCCTCCCTCTCTTCTTCCTACTCTTCTCCTCTTGTACCTTCCCCTTATTTACTCTTCCTCCCTCTCTTCTTCCTCCTTTTAGCTCTTCCTCCTCCTCTCTTCCTCCTTCTCTCCTCCTCTTCCTCCCTCTCTTCTTCTTCCTTTTAGCTCTTCCTCCTCCTCTCTTCCTCTCTTCTTCCTCCTCTTCTCCTCTTGTACCTTCCCCTTATTTACTCTTCCTCCCTCTCTTCTTCCTCCTTTTAGCTCTTCCTCCTCCTCTCTTCCTCCTTCTCTCCTCCTCTTCTCCCTCCCTCTTATCGACTCTTCTTCCTTCTCTTCTTCCTCCGCGTCTCCTCTCTTTTGCCCCAACTCCTGTCTTCCTTCTTTCTGTTTTGTTTTCTTGCTTTCTTTCTTTCTTCCTGGCGTATTGACATTGCGGGGCTTCAGGCGCTGCATTTCTGGGGGTCGGGTTTCCCTGCCCCTCTCCCCCTCCCCCCCTCCTTGGGGCCATTCCCACCCTTCCCCCCCACCAGGGGTCAAAGGGCACGACCTGGGTGTCAGGGCTGCTCTGGGCCCCATTGAAGGAGGAGGGCAGGGGAGGGGAGGGGAGGGGAGGAGGGCAGGGCAGCCAGAGCAAAGGAAGGGGCTGCGGGGAGGGGGGGGGGTGCCTCTCCCCTGGAAAAGGCTTGGGCGCCCCCTGGTGCCCAAGAGAGGGAGGGGAGAAGGAAGGAAGGACCAAACTCTACACGAATACTCAATATGCCCAAAAGTGAACACTGGTGGAGTTTGGGGAAAATGGAATCTTGACATTTGGGAGTTGTAGTTGCTGGGATTTATAGTTCACCTACAATCACAGAGCATTCTGAACCCCACCAACGATGGAATTGAACCAAACTTGGCACACAGTTCTCCCATGACCAACAGATAATACTGAAAGGGTTTGGTGGGCAGTTGTAAGACTGTAGGATCTATATAGCAATATTAAATGACCACTCACAAGCCGATTTTGCTTCGAAATTGATATATTGCATGTCTCTCTGCAGCAAAGAAAGACACTACTGACTTTTTCCCACCACTACTTCCTTTTATACACCTTTGGTTTTGGAGTTGTAGTTCACCTACATCCAAAGATCACTGTGGACTCAAACAATGATGGATCGGGACCAAACTCTACACGAATACTCAATATGCCCAAATGTGAACACTGGTGGAGTTTGGAGTAAATAGAATCTTGACATTTGGGAGTTGTAGTTGCCGGGATTTATAGTTCATCTACAATCAAAACTACATCTACAACATCACAGTGATCCAAATATACGCCCCAACCACAGCTGCTGAAGAAGCAGAAGTAGATCAGTTCTATGAGGATCTGCAGGACCTACTGGATAATACACCAAAAAGAGACATTATTTTCATCACAGGAGACTGGAATGCCAAGGTGGGAAGTCAAATGACAACTGGGATCACAGGCAAGCATGGTCTGGGAGAACAAAATGAAGCGGGGCGCAGGCTGATAGAATTCTGCCAGGAAAACTCGCTGTGTATAACGAATACTCTCTTCCAACAACCTAAAAGACGGCTTTACACATGGACTTCACCAGATGGTCAGCACCGAAATCAGATTGACTACATCCTTTGCAGCCAAAGGTGGCGGACATCCATCCAGTCGGTGAAAACAAGACCTGGGGCTGACTGTAGCTCAGATCACGAACTTCTTATTGCCCAATTTAGAATAAAACTAAAGAGATCAGGGAAAATACACAGTCCAGTTAGATATGATCTCACTAACATTCCTAGCGAATATACAGTGGAAGTGAAGAACAGATTTGAAGGACTAGATTTAGTAAACAGAGTCCCAGAAGAACTATGGACAGAAGTCCGCGACATTGTTCAGGAGGCGGCAACAAAGTACGTCCCAAAGAAAAAGAAAACCAAGAAGGCAAAATGGTTGTCTGCTGAGACACTGGAAGTAGCCCAAGAAAGGAGGAAAGCAAAAGGAAACAGGGATAAGGGGAGATATGCCCAGTTAAATGCGCAATTCCAGAGGTTAGCCAGAAGAGATAAGGAACTATTCTTAAATAAGCAATGCATGAAAGTGGAAGAAGACAACAGAATAGGAAGGACAAGAGACCTCTTCCAGAAAATTAGAAACATTGGAGGTAAATTTCAGGCAAAAATTGGTATGATAAGAAACAAAGATGGCAGGGACCTAACAGAAGCTGAAGAGATCAAGAGAAGGTGGCGAGACTATACAGAAGATCTGTATAGGGAGGATAACAATATCGAGGATAGCTTTGACGGTGTGGTGAATGAATTAGAACCAGACATCCTGAGGAGTGAGGTTGAATGGGCCTTAAGAAGCATTGCTAACAACAAGGCAGCAGGAGATGATGGGATCCCGGCTGAACTGTTTAAAATCTTAAAAGATGATGCTGTCAAGGTGATGCATGCCATTTGCCAGCAAATATGGAAAACACAAGAATGGCCATCAGACTGGAAAAAATCAACTTATATCCCCATACCAAAAAAGGGAAATGCGAAAGACTGCTCAAACTTCCGTACAGTTGCCCTTATTTCTCATGCCAGTAAGGTAATGCTCAAGATCCTGCAAGGAAGACTCCAGCAATACATGGAGCGAGAGTTGCCAGATGTTCAAGCTGGGTTTAGAAAAGGCAGAGGAACGAGAGACCAAATTGCCAATATCCGCTGGAGAATGGAGAAAGGCAGGGAGTTTCAGAAAAACATCTACTTCTGCTTCATTGACTATTCTAAAGCCTTTGACTGTGTGGATCACAATAAATTGTGGCAAGTTCTTGGTGGGATGGGCATACCAAGCCACCTTGTCTCTCTCCTGAGGAATCTGTACAAGGACCAAGTAGCAACAGTCAGAACTGACCACGGAACAGGAGACGGGTTCAAGATTGGGAAAGGCGTCCGGCAAGGCTGCATCCTCTCACCCAACCTTTTTAACTTGTATGCAGAACACATCATGCGAGGATGTGCGGGGCTTGAGGAATGCAAGGCTGGGGTGAAAATTGCTGGAAGAAACATTAACAAGCTCAGATATGCAGATGACACCACTCTGATGGCCGAAAGCGAGGAGGAGCTGAGGAGCCTTCTAATCAAGGTGAAAGAAGAAAGCGCAAAAGCCGGGTTGCAGCTAAACGTCAAAAAAACCAAGATTATGGCAACAAGAATGATTGACAACTGGAAAATAGAGGGAGAAACCGTGGAGGCCGTGACAGACTTTGTATTTCTAGGTGCAAAGATGACTGCAGATGCAGACTGTGGCCAGGAAATCAGAAGACGCTTCCTTCTTGGGAGGAGAGCAATGTCCAATCTCAATAAAATAGTAAAGAGTAGAGACATCAGACTGGCAACCAAGATCCATTGCCTAGTCCAAGCCATGGTTTTCCCTGTAGTCACCTACGGATGTGAGAGCTGGACCTTAGGGAAGGCTGAGCGAAGGAAGATCGATGCTTTTGAGCTGTGGTGTTGGAGGAAAGTTCTGAGAGTGCCTTGGACTGCGAGAAGATCCAACCAGTCCATCCTCCAGGAAATAAAGCCCGACTGCTCACTGGAGGGAAAGATACTAGAGACAAAGCTGAAGTACTTTGGCCACATCATGAGGAGACAGGAAAGCCTAGAGAAGACA
Organism: Anolis sagrei; assembly: GCF_037176765.1. Taxonomy (NCBI): domain Eukaryota; kingdom Metazoa; phylum Chordata; class Lepidosauria; order Squamata; family Anolidae; genus Anolis; species Anolis sagrei. The sequence goes on from NC_090029.1 coordinate 1,557,947, forward strand.
ATTATGCTGGGGAAAGTGGAAGGCAAAAGGAAGAGGGGCCGACCAAGGGCAAGATGGATGGATGGCATCCTTGAAGTGACTGGACTGACCTTGAGGGAGCTGGGGGTGGTAACGGCCGACAGGGAGCTCTGGCGTAGGCTGGTCCATGAGGTCACGAAGAGTCGGAGACGACTGAACGAATGAACAACAACAACAATCAAAACTCCACCAACGATGGAATTGAACCAAACTTGGCACACAGTTCTCTCATGACCAACAGAAAATACTGGAAGGGGTTTGGTTGGCATTGACCTTGAGTTTGGGAGTTGTCGTTCACCTACATCCAGAGAGCACATCATGATGGATCTGGACCAAACTCTACACGAATACTCAATATGCCCAAATGTGAACACTGGTCGAGTTTGGGGAAAATCGAATCCTGACATTTGGGATTTGTAGTTGCTGAGACTTATAGTTCACCTACAATCAAGGAGAATTCCGAACCCCACCAAGGATAGAATTGGGCCAAACCTCCCACACAGAACCCCCATGTGGGCCACAGCAACGCATGGCAGGGGACGGCTAGTAAATCTATATAAATAAAAATGTCATGTTCGTTTGTGGAATTAACATAACACAAAAACCACTGGACAAATTGACACCAAATTTGGACACAATACACCTAACAGTCCAATGAGTGTCCTTCACCCATAAACACATACACACATTCACACACACACACACACAAAACCCCAGTGGAACAGACTTAAAACCCCCAAAAATACACCATATATATATATATATATATATATATATATATATATATATATACACACACACACACACACACACACACACACACACACATACACTCATATACATTTGCACATGCACACATTCATACACACACACACACACATATATATATGCAGAAACACACACAAATATACACATATACACACATACATATGTTGTTGTTGTTCATTCGTTCAGTCGTCTCCGACTCTTCGTGACCTCATGGACCAGCCTACGCCAGAGCTCCCTGTCGGCCGTTACCACCCCCAGCTCCCTCAAGGTCAGTCCAGTCACTTCAAGGATGCCATCCATCCATCTTGCCCTTGGTCGGCCCCTCTTCCTTTTGCCTTCCACTCTCCCCAGCATCATTCCCTTCTCCAGGCTTTACTGTCTCCTCATGATGTGACCAAAGTACTTCAACTTTGTCTCTAGTATCTTTCCCTCCAGTGAGCAGCCGGGCTTTCTTTCCTGGAGGATGGACTGGTTGGATCTTCTCGCAGTCCAAGGCACTCTCAGCACTTTCCTCCAACACCACAGCTCAAAAGCCTCTCTCTTCCTTTGCTCAGCCTTCCCGAAGGTCCAGCTCTCACCTCCGTAGGTGACTACAGGGAAGACCATGGCTTGGACTAGGCGGATCTTGGTTGCCAGTCTGATGTCTCTACTCTTCACTATTTTATCGAGACTGGACATTGCTCTCCTCCCAAGAAGGAAGCATTTTCTGATTTGCTGGCTACAGTCTGCATCTGCATATACATACACACATATATACATATACACATGCACACACACACACATACAAAACCCCAGCGAAACAGACTTAAAAACCCCAAAAATACACCATATATATATAGATACACATACACTCATATACATATGCACACGCACACATTCATACACACACACACATATATATATATGCACAAACACACACAAATATATACATATACACATGCACATATACACATAAAACCCCAGAGGAACAGACTTAAAACCCCCCAAAATACACCATATATACATATACACATACACTCATATACATATGCGCATGCACACATTCATACATACACACACACATGTATATATATGCACCAACTCACACATACACATATACACACATGCATATACATACATACATATATACATATACATATTCACACATACATATATATATCCACATGGACATACATATACATATCCACATACATACATACATACATACACACAAATATGCATATAGACAAGCACACACGTATACACAATATGCCTGTACACATATAAACACACAAATTATATTACTGTAATGTACTATAATTGACTGGTTGCCATGACACGACAAATAAATAACATACAAATACACAAATATATGCACACACACATACACACACATATATATACACACACACACACACACACACATATATACGTAAGCACACATATATACACAAATATACACACACACACATATATACACACACAAAATGCATATACACCGACCGGGCCACAGCAACGCGTGGCAGGGGATGGCTAGTAAAGCCCCTCTCCCTTGACCTTTTGATGGAAAGTACCTTCTTGTACCTGTAGACTCTGCGCTTAACCACAACCTTTGAACTTAACCACAACACAACTGCTTCCTATGTAAGTTTGAACTTTGTATGACCTCTACATGTCACATCTTGTTTCTTAAAAACATTTTCTTCCTTGTCGCTCCTTTCCGAAGGGTATATTTCTCTTTTGCTGTTAATTTCATTCAAAGCCCCTTGATTAGCATTTGCAAATTTCACTCAAAGACCCTTTCAAACCAGTTTTCTCCATTGTGGTCTCTGTGAAATTGCACATATGGTATTTCCTGTGCCTGGGCAGTCGGTTTGGAATCTTCTACCTGAAAAAATTAGGGGTGGTTTGAACCCCTCAACAGTCCCCTTGGCTATGGGATTGCCCCCAAACAATGCCTCTCTCTCTGTCTGTCTCTCTGTGCAGGTCCCCGCAGGAAGTACCACGTCCGACTGCTGGCCTTCAATGGGGCGGAGGAGGGATACCAAGCTGACCAGACCGTCAGCACACCGGGATGTGTCTGTGAGTGTCCTGTGTGTTTCCATGCATGCCATCTCAGAGGGACCGCTCTAGGTGCTGATTCCCAGAGTGTTGCTCGGGATCACCTTGCTCAAACACTCACTGGGAAGCCAAACATAGGAATAAACAACTCCTACGGCTCTTAGGAATTGTGGGAGTCGAAGTCCAAAACGCCTGGAGGGATGACCCAAGTTGGCCCATGCCTAGTCTAAATAAACACAATAAACAAATAATAAATAAATAAATTTATTTATCGTGTCAGGGACAACCAGACCATTGTATTAATTTTCTAACAGAACAAAACAAACAAACAGGTTAAAAAAACACAAAGTTTGCAAAATTGGTAGTTGATTAAATGTCCTTTGACCAGTCTCTGGCCCCTTGGAGTGCCCCTGGTGTTGCCGCAAGGAGGTCCTCCATGGTGCATCATGTGGCAGCGCTCAGGGTGCATTGCAGACAGTGGTCAGTGGTTTGCTCTTCTCCACACTCACATGTCGAGGATTCCACTTTGTGGTCCTATTTCTGAAGGTTGGCTCTGCATCTCGTGGTGCCCGAGCACAGTCTGTTCAGCGCCTTCCAAGTTGCCCAGTCTTCTGTGTGCCCAGGGGGGAGTCTCTCATTTGGTATCAGCCATTGGTTGAGGTTCTGGGTTTGAGCCTGCCACTTTTGGACTCTCGCTCGCTGAGGTGTTCCAGTGAGTGTCTCTGTAGATCTTAGAAAACTATTTCTTGATTTAAGTTGTTGACGTGCTGGCTGATACCCAAACAGGGGATGAGCTGGAGATGTCTCTGCCTTGGTCCTTTCACTATTGGCTGCTACTTCCCAGCGGGTGTCAGGTGGTGCAATACCGGCTGGACAGTGTAATTTCTCCAGTGGTGTAGGGCGCAGACACCCCGTGATAATGCGGCATGTCTCATTAAGAGCCACATCCACTGTTTTAGCGTGGTGAGATGTGTTCCACACCGGGCATGCGTACTCAGCAGCAGAGTAGCACAGCGCAAGGGCAGATGTCTTCACTCTGTCTGGTTGTGATCCCCAGGTTGTGCCAGTCAGCTTTCGTATGATATTGTTTCCAGCGCCCACTTTTTGCTTGATGTTCAAGCAGTGCTTCTTGTAGGTCAGAGCATGGTCCAGAGTGACTAATCCCAGGTATTTGGGTGTGCTGCAATGCTCCCGTGGGATTCCTTCCCAGGTCATAATCCTCAGACCTCGGGAAGCTTGTCACCAAACCCTTTTTCCTAGTTCCAACAGACCTCACTACCTCTGAGGATACTTGCCATAGATGCAGGCGAAACGTCAGGAGAGAATGCCTCTTGACCATGGCCATATAGCCCAGAAAAACCTACAACAACTCAGTGATTCCGGCCATGAAAGCCTTCGACAACACAACAATAACAACAACAATAACAATCAACAATGTATATTGGGGTCTCGTTGGGAAGAGTGAAAGCAGGGTGTAAATAAACATAGTAATTGAATAGTAATCCCGGTTCTTCACTCACGTGCCTGCTTTCCTTCCTCCCTCCTTCCGTCTCACCCACAGCCGTCCGTGACCGCCTGGAGCCGCCCCCTCCGCCGCCGCTGCGCCTCTCTGCCCGGGCCAACTCCTCCTCGGCCGTGCTGCTGCGCTGGGGCCGCCCCGCCTTCTCCTCCTCCTCCTCCTCTTCCTCCTCCTCCTCCTCCGCTTCAACCCTCAACTACACCCTGCGCTGCCACCCGGTCGGCCTCCAGAACGCCTCCCTCGTCCGCTACCTCCAGACGTACGTTGTAGGGGTCTGCAAATGCTTGTCTTTAATTTGTTTTTGACGTACAAACATATACAGACATACACAGAGGCCATTTTTAACTTTTTCTGGCCACCGGGGGAGCTGTCACTTTCCTCGTCCATCTGCGACGCTGATGAAGCACTTCCTCATTCCCCGCATGCTTCCCTGCTGGGAAGTCTTCTTTATGGCCTCATGAATCAGTTAATTTAGCCTCTCCACACTTTAAGGTGGTACCTTATTTTCCTGGAGCCCCCGATGGCGCAGTGAGTTAAAGCACTGAGCTGCTGAGCTTGTTGATCGAAAGGTCACAGGTTCGATCCCGGGGAGCAGTGTGAGCTTCCGCTGTCAGCCCTAGATTCTGCCAACCTAGCAGTTCAAAAACATGCAAATGTGAGTAGATCAATAGGTACCACTCCAGCAGGAAGGTAAGGGCGCTCCATGCAGTCATGCCGGCCACATGACCTTGGAGGTGTCTACGGACAACGCCGGCTCTTCGGCTTAGAAATGGAGATGAGCACCACACCCCAGAGTCAGACATGACTGGACTTAACGTCAGGGAACTACCTTTACCCTTTTTACCTAATTTTCCTACTTGACAGATGCAACTGTCTTTCAGGTTGCAAAGGTCGACAACAGGCTACACACAATTGGTTGGAAACCCATTCCAACCCGGGCTGGCTTTGAACTCATGGCCTTTTTGGTCAGAAGTGATCTTAATGCAGCTGACACTCAGACAGCTGCACCACACTCCCGGTGTTACTCTCATTATAGTAACTTTTTTCACTATACTTTAGAACAGTGTTTCTCAACCTGGGGGCCGGGACCCCTGAGGGGGTCGTGAGGGGGTGTCAAAGGGGTCACCAAAGACCATCAGAAAAGATAATATTTTCTGTTGGTCATTGGGATTCTGTGTGAGAAGTTTGACCCAATTCTATTGCTGGTCGAGTTCAGAAGGCTCTTTGATTGTAGGTGAACTATAAATCCCGACAACTACAACTCCCAATGTCAAGGTCTATTTTCCCCAGACTCCACCAGTGTCCACATTTGGGCATATTGAGTAATTGTGCCAAGTTTGGTCCAGATCCATCATTGCATGAATCCATAGCACTCCTCTGGATATAGGTGAACTATAACTCCCAAACTCAAGGTCAGCGCCCACCAAACCCTTCTAGGGTTTTCTGTTGGTCATGGGAGTTCTGTGTGCCAAGTTTGGTTTAAATCCATCTCTGGGGGAGTTCAGAATATAGGTGAACTATAAATCCCAACAACTACAACTCCCAAATGTCAAGGGATGACGGAACAGGGACTGACCGCTTCCTCTCTCTTCTAGGTCAGAAACCCAGATCCTGGTCCAGGGCTTGGAGCCCAGCACCAAGTACGAGTTCGCCGTCCGGCTGCATCTCGACCAGCTCGCCAGCCCTTGGAGCCCCGTCGTGTATCACTCCACACTGCCGGAAGGTTAGTATTAAGCAGGAGCTAGATGGCCTTCTGTCAGGAGGGCTTTGATTGTGTCTTACTAATAATAATAATAATAATAATAATAATAATAATAATAATTTGACACAATCATTGCATTCTATGGCTCTGTTATTACACTGAATTGTGGGAGTTGTAGTCCAAAACACCTGGAGAGCCCATGCCTGCTATATAACACAGTTTTTGTTCCTGATTTACTATTATTGCTATTATTTATTTGTCGTGTCAGGGCAACCAGTCAATTGTATTACATTTATAACATCACAAAACAAACAAACACACAAAACACAAAATTTGCGAGTTTGGTAGTCGATTAAATGTCCTTTGAGCAGTATCTGGCCCCTTGGAGTGCCTCTGGTGTTGCTGCAAGGAGGTCCTCCAACAACCATTGGTTTGTGCCTGCCACTTTTGGACTCTTGCTTGCTGAGGTGTTCAAGCGAGTGTCTCTGTAGATCTTAGGAAACTATTTCTAGATTTAAGTGGTTGACAAACAGATTAAAAAACATAAAATTTGCAAGCTTGGTAGTGGATTAAATGTCCTTTGACCAGTCTCTGTCCCCTTGGAGTGCCTCTGGTGTTGCCGCAAGGAGGTCCTCCCTTCTGCATCATGTGGCAGGGCTCAGGGTGCATCGCAGCAGGTGGTCAGTGGTTTGCTCTTCTCCACACTCGCATGTCGAGGATTCCACTTTGTGGCCCCATATCTTGAGGTTGGCTCTGCATCTTGTGGTGCCAGAGCGCAGTCTGTTCAGCGCCTTCCAAGTCGCCCAGTCTTCTGTGTGTCTCTCATTTATTATCAAGTTTTGGGTTTGAGCCTGCCACTTTTGGACTCTCGCTTGCTGAGGTGTTCCAGCGAGTGTCTCTGTGGATCTTAGAAAACTATTTCTAGATTTAAGTCGTTGACATGCTGGCTGATACCCAAATAGGGGATGAGCAGGAGGTGTCTCTGCCTTGGTCCTTTCACTATTGGCTGCTACTTCCCGGCGGATGTCAGGTGGTGCGATACCGGCTAGACAGTGTAATTTCTTCAGTGGTGTCGGGCGCAGACACCCCGTGATAATGCGGCATGTCTCATTCAGAGCCACATCCACTGTTTTAGTGTGGTGAGATGTGTTCCACACTGGGCATGCATACTCAGCAGAGTAGCACAGCATAAGGGCAGATGTCTTCACTGTGTCTGGTTGCGATCCCCAGGTTGTGCCAGTCAGCTTTCGTATGATATTGTTTCTAGCATCCACTTTTTGCTTGATGTTCAGGCAGTGCTTCTTGTAGGTCAGAGCACGGTCCAGAGTGATTCCTCCCAGGGATTTGGGTGTGCTGCAATGATCCCGTGGGATTCCTTCCTTCCCAGGGAATAATCCTCAGAGCTCGGGATGCTTGTCTGTTCTTGAGATGAAAAGCACATGTCTGTGTTTTAGGTGGGTTAGGGATCAGCTGGTTTTCCCTGTCATAAGCAGGAAGAGCACCTAGAGCTTGGGAGAGCTTCTGTTCAACTATCTCAGAGCTCCCTGCTTGAGCAGTGATGGCACGATCATCAGCATAGATGAAACTCTCTGTCCCTTCTGGCAGTGGCTGGTCATTTGTCCCCTGAGGCAGGCTGCTCTTCTGTTTCCGCCACCTGCTTCTCTGGCCCTGGAACTCAACAAAAAAGCTCCTGTTTTGTAGCAGGTTTCCTATCAGGCGGGTGAGACGGTTGTCCTTTGTGATATTATATATATGATATATGGTTAGGGATCAGCTGGTTTCCCCTGTCATAGGCAGTAAGGGCACCTAGAGCTTCGGAGAGCTTCTGTTCAACCATCTCAAAGCTCCCTGCTTGAGCGGTGATGGCACGATCATCAGCATAGATGAAGCTCTCTGTCTCTTCTGGCCGTGGCTGGTCATTTGTGTAGATGTTGAACATGGATGGAGCAAGCACGCTCCCCTGAGGCAGGCCGTTCTTCTGTTTCCACCATCTTCTTCTCTGGCCCTGGAACTCAACAAAAAAGCTCCTGTTCGGTAGCTGATTTCCTTGAGTGGTGATGGCACGATCATCAGCATAGATGAAGCTTTCTGTCCCTTCTGGCAGTGTGTAATTATTTGTGTAGATGTTGAACATGGATGGAGCAAGCCCGCTCCCCTGAGGCAGGCTGTTCTTCTGTTTCCGCCATCTGCTTCTCTGGCCCTGGAACTCAACAAAAAAGCTCCTGTTTGGTAGCAGGTTTCCTATGAGGCGGGTGAGGTGGTCGTCCTTTGTGATACTATACATTTTTCTCAGGAGGAGAAAACTCTCTTTCTCCATTAACCTGCTAATGATGCCCATGAGTCTGGGTGGCCATCCTGGAGAATGGCATCACTGTAAGAGAAACAACAGCAACAGTTTAGCAGATTAGAAGCTTCCTGAGCACAGCAGTAGAGTGAAGAAGCTTCAGCCGTGAGAGAAACCAAGTCAGACTGTATGAATGGCATCACTGTCATGAGTTGGGAGTATGTTGCCTGTGTTTGGATCTCTGTGTATGTATGTATGTATGTTATGTATGTGAGATGCCCATCGATGTCTCCCTCCCTCTATGTCTCCTTTGGCAGCCCCCTCGGGCCCCCCACTGGGTGTGAAGGTGACCCTGATCGAGGAGGACACAGCCCTGGTGTCCTGGAAGCCCCCCATCGGGATCGGGGCCGCCGTCTCGCGCTACACCATCCTCTACGCCTCGCGCAAGGCCTGGGCAGTCGGCCAATGGCAAGTCTTGCACCGGGAAGGTCAGTCCGCACGGAAAGGGGCCAGATCCCCCGTTGCACCAGTCCGTTGCACTCTCCGGGACACAAGGGCAACTCTCTTTTCCTCTCTTTGGTGCAGGGACCATCACCATGGCTCTGCTCGAGAACCTCCTGGCCGGGAACGTCTACCTGGTCAAGATCGCGGCCTCCAACGAAGTGGGAGAGGGACCCTTCTCCAGCGCCGTGGAGCTAGCTGTCCAGCCAAAGGGAGACCCCGAGCCCAACCAGAGGCCCAAGCGTCTCGACGCGGGCGATGCAGGAAACACAGGTGTGTGCAGTGCTTAAGGGGTGCCCCCTTCCATTCCTTCCTTCCTTGGGAGCCATTTCTGTTCTTTATTCACCCCCTAAAAAAGGAAAACAAGAATTTCTAAAGTAAAGCTGCAACAGCATCGAAGCTTCTTGTGCATAGCAGTAGAGCGAAGGAGCTTCGGCCAGAAAGGGAGCAGAGTCAGGCTTTCAAAGTTGCACAGGACTTTATTCAAAGACCTAAATATCTAGATTCAAATAAGAGAAGCAACAGCAGCGGTTTAGCAGATGAGAAGCTTCCTGAGCGCAGCAGTAGAGCGAAGGAGCTTCAGCCGTGAGAGAAACCAAGTCAGACTATATGAGTTACAAAGCACTTTATTCAAAGAACTAGATATGAAAGTAAAGCAGAGCCTAGCAGCGGTTTAGCAGATGAGAAGCTTCCTGAGCACAGCAGTAGAGCGAAGGAGCTTCAGCTGTGAGAGAAACCAAGTCAGACTGTATGACTATATTCAGAGAACTAGATATGAAAGTAAAGCAGGACCTAGCAGCAGTTGAGCAGATGAGAAGCTTCCTGAGCACAGCAGTAGAGCGAAGGAGCTTCAGCCGTGAAAGAAACCAAGTCAGACTGTATGAGTTACAAAACACTTTATTCAAAGAACTAGATATGAAAGTAAAGCAGGGCCTAGCAGCAGTTTAGAAGATGAGAAGCTTCCTGAGCGCAGCAGTAGAGCAAAAGAGTTTCAGATGTGAGAGAAACCAAGTCAGACTGTATGAGTTACAAACACTTTATACAAAGAATTAGATGTGAAAGTAAAGCAGGGCATAGCAGCAGTTTAGCAGATGAGAAGCTTCCTGAGTGCAGCAGTAGAGCGAAAGAGTTTCAGCTGTGAGAGAAACCAAGTCAGGCTGTATGACTATATTCAGAGAACTAGATATGAAAGTAAAGCAGGGCCTAGCAGCAGTTTAGCAGATGAGAAGCTTCCTGAGTGCAGCAGTAGAGCGAAGGAGCTGTGAGAGAAACCAAGTCAGATTGTATGAGTTACAGAACACTTTATTCAAAGAACTAGATATGAAAGTAAAGCAGTATCTAGTAGAGACGTGTTGTCTGTCTCCATGCTCACAGGAGGAGAACAATGCAGCAGATCAGAAGCTTCTTGAACACAGCAGTAGAGCCAATGAGCTTCAGCAATTATAGCAGCAGAGTCAAGCTTTGAAAGTTGCAAAAGACTTTATTCAAAGAACTAGAAACCTAGACAGGAAAGAACAACATGCCTAGATAGGAAAGTAAAGCAGGGCCTATGTATCTAACTCACAGTAAACATCTTGTCTTTCTCCGTGCTCAAAGGAGAAGAACAAAAATGGCCCCAGACTCCGTGCTCAGAAAATAAGGTGTGTCTCTGAGAAGTATTAGGAGAAGTAACAGGAGAGACTAGAGAGGCAGAGAAAGCAATGGCGGAAGTGCTTTCCTCTGCTAACTAACTCACCTGCCTATCCAAGTCTTTATTGAGGACTACAGACTTGTGCAGGATGTGTTACGAGTCCCATCTCTTCCATCTCTCCTTCCTTGCAGCCGACTCTGGCTCCTACCAGCTGGACCAGAGGTCCATGACGGGCATCGTGGCCGGCGTCTCCATTGCCTTGGCCTGCATCTGCGCCTGCGTCCTCATCCTCATCTACCGTGGAAAGGCCAGGTCAGTCCAAGGAGGGATTTGCTGGTTTCCAAATCATGACTTCTCCAAACCGTTGCAAGTTTGATAACAAGTGTCCCAGAAAGAAGCAAAACGACAGCAGAGTCCCTTCACAGCAAAACATGTGCTTCAGCCTGCCTATCAGCAGAGTCCAACTGCCAGCATCTAACCTTATCTGCACACTGTTTCAGGAAACTCACAGATTTAGGTTTTCATCCAAAATATTTATTTATTTACTAGCCGTCCCCTGCCACGCGTTGCTGTGGCCCACTCTAGTGGTCATGGGGGTTCTGTGTGGGACGTTTGGCCCAATTCTATCATTGGTGGGGTTCAGAATGCTCTGTGATTGTGGGTGAACTATAAATCCCAGCAACTATAACCAAATAAAAATACAATTAACAAAAATAAAAGTAAATTAAATAAAATTAAAATAAATAAATAACAGTCCCTGTAATAGGCAGTAAGAGCACCTAGAGCTTCGGAGAGCTTCTGTTCCACCATCTCAAAGCTCCCTGCTTAAGCAGTGATGGCACGGTCATCAGCATAGATGAATCTCTCTGTCCCTTCTGGCAGTGGCTGGTCATTTGTGTAGATGTTGAACATGGATGGAGCAAGCACGCTCCCCTGAGGCTGGCCATTCTTCTGTTTCCGCCATCTGCTTCTCTGGCCCTGAACTCAACAAAAAAGCTCCTGTTTTGTAGCAGGTTTCCTATGAAGCGGGTGAGGTGGTCGTCCTTTGTGATATTATATATATGATATATGATTAGGGATCAGCTGGTTTTCCCTGTAATAGGCAGTAAGAGCACCTAGAGCTTTGGAGAGCTTCTGTTCAACCATCTCAAAGCTCCCTGCTTGAGCGGTGATGGCACGATCATCAGCATAGATGATGCTCTCTGTCCCTTCTGGCAGTGGCTGGTCATTTGTGTAGATGTTGAGTGTGGATGGAGCGAGCACGCTCCCCTGAGGCAGGCCGTTCTTCTGTTTCCGCCATCTGCTTCTCTGGCCCTGGAACTCAACAAAAAAGCTCCTGTTTTGTAGCAGGTTTCCTATGAGGCGGGTGAGGGGGTCGTCCTTTGTGATACTATACATTTTTCTCAGAAGGAGGCAATGGTGGTTCACAGTCTCATAAGCCGCTGACAGGTCTATGAAGACAGCTCCTGTGATCTGCTGCCTTTCGAAGCCATCTTCTATGTGCTGAGTCAGGTTCAGCACTTGCGATGTGCAGCTTTTGCCTTTCCTGAAGCCAGCTTGCTGTGGAATCAGACATAGTTCCATTTAGAATCATGGATTGCACATACCTAATAGTCGCACCCCCATTTTTGTGGGAGTTGAAATCCAAAACACCTGTTCTATACACATTGATACTGACCCTGGCTGTGTTTGGCTGGGGCACAAGGCATTCTGGGAAATTGTTTTTATGTGCCACAAAGAGAGAAGGGTCAGAAGTACTATTATTATTATTATTATTATTATTATTATTATTATTATTTAGGAAAACGTCTGCTCCCAAAAGCGCTCCCGAGACCTCTGACGGCCTCTCATCCTTGTCTGGGACGTCTCCTTCCATCGGAGCCCATGAAGCGAGGAAAGGCGCCCAAGACCCAGCCGAGAACATGGAGTCCCTGCTGCCCAGGACAACGGGGGGCACCTTCCTCGACGCCAAAGTATGGGGGCTCACTTCCTGGGTTTTCATCACGGTATTTATTGGTGCACCTATGTAGATTCTGCTCCCAGGCCCTTGCTATCCAGGCTGATTGGGCTGCAAAATGACTAGAAGGCCTTGGGTTGGGTTGTTGTAGGATTTTTCGGGCTATATGGCCATATTCTAGAGGCATTCTCTCCTGACGTTTTGCCTGCATCTATAGCAAGCATCCTCAGAGGGAGTGAGGTCTGTTGGAACTAGGAAAAAGGGTTTATATATCTGTGGAATAATGACCAGGGTGGGACAAAGGACTCTTGTCTGCTGGAGCTAGGTGGAAATGTTTCAACAGACCACCTTGTATTGTCGAAGGCTTTCATGGTCAGAATCACTGGGTTGTTGTAGGTTTTTTTGAGCTATATGGCCATGGTCTAGAGGCATTCTCTCCTGACGTTTTGCCTACAACAACTCACTAATTAAGGTGGTCAGTTGAAACATTCACACCCAGCATTCACACCCAGAGTCCTTTGTCCCACCCTGGTCATTCTACAGATATATAAACCCTTTTTTCCTAGTTCCAAGAGACCTCACGACCTCTGAGGATGCTTGCCATAGATGCAGGCGAAACGTCAGGAGAGAATGCCTCCAGAACATGGTCATATAGCCCAGAAAAGCCTACAACAACCCAGTGATTCCGGCCATGAAAGCCTAGGACAATACATTTGTTGGATTTTCTTGGTGGGTCTGTAGATAGTTTGTATGTTGTGTTTCCTCATCAGCTTCCCTCTGTGGTCAGTGGTTCCCTTGATGTCTGGCAAGAACATCCCATCTGGTGGGGATGAGGGACAGGGCCTTCTCGGTGGTGGCCCCTCAGCTCTGGAACTCTCTCCCGAAGGAGATTAGATCTTCCCTCCTGACTTTCAGAAAGCTGGAAAAACCTGGCTTTGGAATATAGCATTCTCAGAATGATGATCGAGTCAATAACGGCCGATGATGAATTTGTGATTGTATTCTGACGACCTGGCTTTTGTAATTGTATGATATTGTATAATCTGTAAGGTAAAGGTTGTCCCCTGACATTAAGTCCAGTCATGTCTGACTCTGGGGTGTGGTGCTCATCTCCATTTCTAAGCTGAAGAGCCGGCGTTGTCCGTAGACACCTCCAAGGTCATGTGGCCGGCATGACTGCATATAATCTATATTTCAATGTATTTTGTATTAATGTATTATGATGCTATTATGTTTACTATATTTGTGTTGAATTTCCTGCTGTTAGCCGGCTTGAGTCCCTCTTTGGAGAACGAGATCGGGTTATAAAAGCTCTAAATAATAGTTTTTGTGAAATCATCGTCTCGGGTAATCTTGCTGACGAATGATAAGCTCCCCTTTCCTTTCCTCCAGGGAGGGACGGATCTGATCATCAACAGCTTTGGCCCCGTCACAAAGAGCAGCTCAAGGAAGAAGTGGCTCCTTTTCCCCGATTCGAAGGAAGCCAAGACCGGGCAGGTGAGGCTGGGGTGGGTCTAGAGGACCTTGAGGACCCTCAATCAGGGGCGGCTCGTCCATTGCGCGAAGTAAGCGGTCGCAGAACACTTTTTTTGCCAGGGGTGCAGAGGCGCCTCTGAAAATGCCCCTCGACTGCCACTTGAGGAGCGGCCCCTCAGCTCACAACAGCCCTCGCAGTCCGGGGGGAGCCTCGGCTTTCTTACCTCACTGCCAGGTGATCCTGTTCCCAAAGGGGCCGGGCCCTTGAGCTTCGCCTCGCCCCTCTTGTTCCTGCTCCACCTGGCCACCGGGTGCGCAAGCAGAGACAGCGCTCAATCGTTCTCCGCGTTCGATCCCTTCCCCATGACCGGCTCCCTTTCCTAATCCCCCGGCGCTCCACCCGCCTCCTCTCCTCTCCCCGATCCACAGGTGGGCCAAGGGGCGGAGCCGCCACACCTGGCCCGCTTTGGGTCCGGAGGCATGTCTGAAGACCCCAGCGTGCGCACCAAAAGTCGGCTCTTCTCCTGACTTTCTCTTCAGCCATTGGGACCAAGAGAGAGAGAGAGAGAGAGAGAGAGAGCCTCCGGCTGGAGGTATCTCCCACCTCCGCTCCCTCCTTTGTTTTTGCGCCTACCTTCAGGAAAGGTGGGCATCTCCACCTACCAAAAAGTCGCCTCTTCTCCTGACTTTCTCTTCAGCCATTGGGACCGAGAGAGAGAGAGAGAGAGCCCCTCCGGCTGGAGGTATCTCCCACCTCCGCTCCCTCCGCTCCCTCCTTTTTGCGCCTACCTTCAGGAAAGGTGGGCATCTCCACCTACCAAAATGTCACCTCTTCTCCTGACTTTCTCTTCAGCCATTGGGACCGAGAGAGAGAGAGAGAGAGAGAGAGCCCCTCCGGCTGGAGGTATCTCCCACCTCGGCTCCCTCCTTTGTTTTTGCGCCTACTTTCAGGAAAGGTGGGCATCTCCACCTACCAAAAAGTCGCCTCTTCTCCTGACTTTCTCTTCAGCCATTGGGACCGAGAGAGAGAGAGAGAGAGAGAGAGAGAGAGAGAGAGAGAGAGAGAGAGAGAGCCCCTCCGGCTGGAGGTATCTCCCACCTCCTCTCCCTCCTTTGTTTTTGCGCCTACCTTCAGGAAAGGTGGGCATCTCCACCTACCAAAAAGTCGCCTCTTCTCCTGACTTTCTCTTCAGCCATTGGGACCGAGAGAGAGAGAAAGAGAGAGAGAGCCCCTCCAGCTGGAGGTATCTCCCACCTCCGCTCCCTCCTTTGTTTTGAGCCTACCTTCAGGAAAGGTGGGCATCTCCACCTCTCTCTCTCTCTCTCTCTCTCTCTCTTGGTCCCAATGGCTGAGGAGAAAGTCAGGAGAAGAGGTGACTTTTGGTGCACATGCCGGGGTCTTCAGACACGCCTCCGGACCCAAAGTGGGCCAGGCAAGGGAGCAAGTGCGGCAAGTGTAGTTACTGGGATGCATAGTTCACCTACAATCAAAGAGCATTCTGAACTCCACCAATGATGGAATTGAACCAAATATGGCACACAGAACTCCCACGACAAACAGAATATATATATCAATGATTGGTTGGGGGGGGGGGGGGGCGCCAAAATACTGTTTGCTTATCGTTGAAAATTACCTAGGGCCGCCTCTACCTTCAATCAACTCTGAACCCCACTGACCGCTTCCTCCTTTTTTCCAGACCCAAAGGTCGGCCAATGCTGTGTGTCTGTTCCAGCCGAACAGAGTCCTTGCGTCCGAAGACGTCTCAACGGCGCCGCCTCAGAAGGACCAGCGAGGAGACACGTTTGCCGTCGTCGCCGACACAGAGCACTCGGCCCACAGTGAAACGGGGGACTCCGGAAGGTTCTCCCAGGAGTCCAGCGAAGACCTGCGCCTCTCCATCGTCATCCCTGAAGCGGAAATGCTCGGCAACCTCTACGCGACGCCCAAAGAACCCCCCGATCCCCTCCGCCCTCCAGACCGACTGACCATGTGACCCACTGACCGCCCGCCTACCCGCCCGCCGTTTTTGCTGTTCAGAGGACAATGAACAGGGAGCCAAAGCTTTATGACGTGGGAGCCCTGGGAGGGCGGCAGGTGACTCCCACCATGGTTTGTTTTTGTTCGTGTTTTGCGTGCGGAAAACCCGCTCGCGTTGAATGTTCCACAATGTGAAGGGAGGGAGAGGGGACAGGTTTCGGAGTCGAGCCGAAAAGAGAGAAGGGTTTTTTAAATAGTATATTATATGGATATGTGTCTGTCGGTGCCGTTATCACTGGAGCGAAGGGCACGGGGCCCTTGGCTTGGATATTATCTACCTCAGTCGGCCGAGCGGCGGGTGCGGAGCGCAATGGCGCAACCTCCGTTCACCCCCGCCGTTCGGCATTTTTTGCGCAAAGAGTTTTGATCTCAACTGCGATTACTTCCTAGTAGCGCCCCGCTCAGTATTTTTTATAACTCCCCCCCCCCATCTTGTGTGTGTGTGAATTGTGCGAGTGCGTGCGTTTGTATGTTGTATGCAAGTATGAGATTCGAAGGAGTTGTGTTGGGAGGCGAGGAGGAGGCGGCCACCCAGCTCTCTCTGGCAAATTGAAGAGGTGAAGATGCCAAAGAATGAGGAGGGAGCCAGGGTCCATTTCTCAAAGACAAACGCGGTCCTTTGGGGCCCTTTAAGCTTCAAGGGCCCACACTCCCTGCCCTGCGGCCCCAACTGGCCTTGGACAGTGCCTTCTGCCCCTGTTTCTGACCCCAATGATGCCCACATTTTCAGTAGGAGGCACCTGCATTTAGTCGCATAATTGTCACACTTTTTTGATTGAGAAAGGGATGCGACTATTACGTGAGGAAAAAGAATTTGCTGTTATTATTTTTAAAAATGAACTGCCTTACCTTTGAGAGAAGAGGAAAAGGCAGGATCCATCCTCAAAGAAATAGAAATGGAGCTGGGTCATCCATTTCTGTTTGTTTTTAAACTGCCTTTGTGTTCGTCACATAATAGTCGCAGAGCTGTTTGGGGTGATCTTTCAACCCTACCTCCCCCTTTTTCCCTCCCTCCCTCCCTCCCTCCCTTCCTCCCTCCCTCCCTTCCTTCCTTCTCCAAAGACCTTTTGGTATTTTTTTGTGAGGAACACAAACAAATAACTACTCTGCTGCCCCAGAAATGACATTGCGACTATTATGTGATGAAATCCGGAAGTTTCTCTCCTTGCCTCAATTCCCATATGTACTCCCCTTTAATGTAGTTCTGAATATGGAGTGCCTTCTTGCACTTCGTTGTAGCTGTGCCTTCTGCCGTAGATGCATCTGTCCAGAGAGAGTGAGTGGAGCTGGGTCATCCGTTTCTGTTTGTTTTTAAACTGCCTTTGTGTTCCTCCCATAATAGTCGCAGAGCTGTTTGGGCTGATCTTTCAACCCTTCCTCCCCCTTTTTCCCTTCCTTCCTTCCTTCCTTCCTTCCTTCCTTCCTTCTTTCTTTCTCCAAAGACCTTGCGGCCATTTAAACACTTTGAGATGAAGCTTTTTGGAAGAGAGAGGGAAGATTTTACTTCTGAAATCCTCTATTCCAGGTTTCCTAAGCTGCTTTATGGCCTTTGGAGAGAGAAGGAAGGAAGGAATCAGCCCCCAAATGCTCTGTGTCTATTATGTGAGGAACACAAACAAATATCTACTCCGCTGCCCCAGAAATGACAGTGCGACTATTATGTGATGAAATCCGGGTGTTTCTCTCTCCCTGCCTCAATTCCCATAATGTACTCCCCTTTAATATAGTTCTGAATATGGAGTGCCTTCTGCTGTAGATGCATCTGTCCAGAGAGAGAGAGTGGAGCTGGGTCATCCATTTCTGTTTGTTTTTAAACTGCCTTTGTGTTCCTCACATAATAGTCGCAGAGCTGTTTGGGGTGATCTTTCAACCCTTCCTCCCCCTTTTCCCTTCCTTCCTTCCTTCCTTCCTTCCTTCCTTCCTTCCTTCCTTCCTTCCTTCCTTCCTTCTCCAATGACCTCACGGCCATTTAAAAACTTTGAGATGAAACTTTTTGCAAGATAGAGGGAAGATTTCTCTTCTGAAATCCTCTATTCCAGGTTTCCTAAGCTGCTTTATGACCTTTGGAGAAAGAAGGAAGGAAGGAATCATCCCCAAAATGCTCTGTGTCTATTATGTGAGGAACACAAACAAATACCTACTCCGCTGCCCCAGAAATGACAGTGTTCCTCACATAATAGTCGCAGAGCTGTTTGGGGTGATCTTTCAACCCTTCCTCCCCCTTTTTCCCTTCCTTCCTTCCTTCCTTCCTTCCTTCTCCAAAGGAAGGACTCAGCCCCAAAATGCTCTGTGTCTATTATGTGAGGAACACAAACAAATACCTACTCCGCTGCCCCAGAAATGACAGGCTTCCTCACATAATAGTTGCAGAGCGGTTTGGGGTGATCTTTCAACCCTTCCCCCTTTTCCCTTCCTTCCTTCCTTCCTTCCTTCCTTCCTTCCTTCCTTCTTTCTCCAAAGGAAGGAATCAGCCCCAAAATGCGACCATTATGTGATGAAATCCAGGTGTTTCTCTCTCCCTGCCTCAAATTCCCATAATGTACTCCCCTTTAATGTAGGAGAGTCAGCCCCCAAATGCTCTGTGTCTCTTATGTGAGGAACACAAACAAATACCTACTCCGCTGCCCCAGAAATGACAGGCTTCCTCACATAATAGTTGCAGAGCAGTTTGGGGTGATCTTTCAACCCTTCCTCCCCCCTTTTCCCTTCCTTCCTTCCTTCCTTCCTTCCTTCTCCAAAGAAAGGAATCAGCCCCAAAATGCGACCATTATGTGATGAAATCCAGGTGTTTCTCTCTCCCTGCCTCAAATTCCCATAATGTACTCCCCTTTAATGTAGGGGAGTCAGCCCCCAAATGCTCTGTGTCTCTTATGTGAGGAACACGAACAAATACCTATTCTGCTGCCCCAGAAATGACAGTGCGACCATTATGTGATGAAATCCAGGTGTTTCTCTCTCCCTGCCTCAACTCCCATAATGTACTCCTCTTTTGCCTTCTACATGTTCTTAGTCTTGATGGAGTACAGAAAGATGCCTTAAGCAGGGCCTGCAGGTTGTGGGGAGTGGGGCCCACAGATCCTATACGTTTTGCCCATAATAATGGGCTTTTGAGCAATAAATGGAGTTTCTTCTCGTCTGTTTACATAGTTAAGGGACCCTGGCCCTCTCCTCTCAGGAAGGAAGGGAGAAAGAAAGAGAGAGAGAGAGAGCTGACCGGTCGCCGGAAGGGGACCCACACGACTCCTGTTTATACTACCTCCTTTTAAGAAGTGATTCTAGTATTATTGTTGTTGTTGTTTTTTTTTCCTGTTCTCAGGGCGCATTGTGTTCCTTTTTGTAAAAAAAAAAGCTGTCTTGCAGCAATGACAGGGTATCTCTCTATCTATCTTATCATGTTTAATTTTTGTGTCTGTGTGTGTGCGTTGTGTGAGAGGGTGACGTTTTCATCCGGACCGAGAGCCCCGTCCCCCAAAGCCAGGAGTCCCGTCCTTCCCCTGCTTCCTCCGCTCATCCTCTCACCAGAAGGAAGAATGGGATATCCTCACAATATAGAACCAGGAAGCTCGCCTTTTTGAAGGGGAACGTCCGTGTTCCTTGCTTCCTTGCAAAAGGAAAAATTAATATCGATTGGGTCTGGACCCCAATGCCCCCCTCCCTTCCCTTCTTCCTTCCTTTCTTTCTTTTTCTCTCTTCCCATCCTGTCCTAGCCTTCCTTCCTTCCTTCCTTCTTTCCTTTCCTGCTTTCCTCCCTTCCCATCCTTTACTTTTCCTTCGCCCTTCCCTTCCGATCCTTTACTTTTCCTTCCCCTCTTTCCTTCCTTCCTCCCTTCCTTCCCTTCCCTTTCCATCCTTTACTTTCCCTTCCTTCCTTCCTTCCTTTTTTCTTTCTCTCTCTCCCTTCCCATCCTATCCTTACCTTCTTTTTTCCCTTTTTTCTTTTGCTTTCCCTTCCCATCCTATCCTTCCCTCCCTCCCTCCTTCCCTCCCTCCTTCCTTCCTTCCTTCCTCCCTCCCCTTCCCATCCTTTCCCTTCCTTCCTTCCTTTTTTCTTTCTCTCTCTCCCTTCCCATCCTATCCTTACCTTCTTTTTTCCCTTTTTTCTTTTGCTTTCCCTTCCCATCCTATCCTTCCCTCCCTCCCTCCTTCCCTCCCTCCTTCCTTCCTTCCTTCCTCCCTCCCCTTCCCATCCTTTCCCTTCCTTCCTTCCTTTTTTCTTTCTCTCTCTCCCTTCCCATCCTATCCTTACCTTCTTTTTTCCCTTTTTTCTTTTGCTTTCCCTTCCCATCCTATCCTTCCCTCCCTCCCTCCTTCCCTCCCTCCTTCCTTCCTTCCTTCCTCCCTCCCCTTCCCATCCTTTCCCTTCCTTCCTTCCTTTTTTCTTTCTCTCTCTCCCTTCCCATTCTATCCTTTCCTTCCTTTCTTTTTCCTTCTTTTTTATTTTGCTTTCTCTTCCCTTCCCATTCCTCTTTTCTTTCTTTCTCTCCATCCTACTCTACCCTTTACCCTTTTACTTCTTTCTCCTTCAATTTACCTCCCTCCTTCTTTCTCCCTTCCATTCCCTTCCCATCCCATCCTTTACTTTTCCTTCCGTCCTCCCTCCCTCCTTCCTTCCTTCCTTCCTTCCTCCCTTCCCATCCTTTACTTTTCCTTCTTTCTTTCCTTCCTTCTTTCCCATCCCATCCTTTACTTTTCCTCCCCCTTCCTTTACTTTTCCTTCCTCTCTTTCCTTCCTTCCTTCCTCCCTTCCCTTCCCTTACTTTCCCTTCCTTCCTTCCTTCCTTTTTCTTTTTCTCTCTCTCCCTTCCCATCCTATCCTTCCCTTCCTTTTCCCCTTTTTTTCTTTTGCTTTCCCTTCCCTTCCCATCCCATCCCTTCCTTCCTTCCTTTCTCCCCATCCTATCCTATCCTATCCTATCCTACCCTACCCTATCCTTTCCTTCCTTCCTTCCTTCCTTCTCCTTTACTTTACCTCCCTCCTTCTTTCTCCCTTCCCTTCCCATACTTTACCCTTCCTTCCATCCTTCCTTCCTTCCTTCCTTCCTTCCTTCCCTCCCTTCCTATCCCTTCCCTTCTCTTGGGATGGGATCCTTGACTTTTCCTGGCTTTGGCGAACGGGCCCCCCTCCTCGTTCCCTTCTGTGGGCATTCCGTGGGTCTTGGTGGCCCTTCCCCTCGCCCCTTTCCCCCCGAATCCCAGGCTTTAAAGACGATGGCGACGACCTTGTACCAAAGAAGAATGTTGTGTAGATGTTAGAAAGCTGCCTATTTTCCAGAAAGGACTTGAGCTAGACGACCAAGAGAGAGAAAGAAAGAGAGAAGGAAAGCTCTCTCTAGCTTTGGAGACCTTTCTTTGCCTCAGTAGTGACTAACCAGGAGGGCCTAGATTAGTGCCGCGATTGTGTTGAGTAATTAACTACCTCCGTGTTCCTTTCAGACCCTTTCCTTTCCCCCAAAAAAGTTTCTCCAAAGACTTTCTTCCCAGAGGAAGGTTGCCTTTGCTCTCTTAGATATACTCTATTTTGGGGGGGAGGAGGAGGGGAAATGTGTTTTTTTATATATTATTATATCTATATTATATCTTATCTATCTATGTCCTTGCGGAAGGGGAAAAAAAGGAACTCCTCTCACCAAAGATGTGTGTTTTGCGGGCCAAGGCAAACCGCTGAAGCGTTCCAAAGACTTTGCAACCAACGTTGACACTTTCTGAGCCTTTTCCTTCCCTTTTTTCCCTGTTGTTTTGGGACTTTGGTGGGGTTTTCGGGTCCGTCCCTTTCCGTTACGGGCAGCCTGGGAAACCTTCCTAGTTTGGAGACTTTCCAATGTAAACAAAAGTTTCCGCAACGAGTTTGCAAGAGATCGGATGCACTCGGTTGCCGATGTCCTCGTTTGTGGGGTTTTCGGGTCCGTCCCTTTCCGTTGCGGGCAGCCTGGAAAACCTTCCTAGTATGAAGACTTTCCAATGTAAACAAAAGTTTTCGCAACGAGTTTGCAAGAGATCGGATGCACTCGGTTTGTGGGGTCTTCGGGTCCGTCCCTTTCCGTTGCGGGCAGCCTGGAAAACCTTCCTAGTTTGGAGATTTTCCAATGTAAACAAAAGTTTCCGCAACGAGTTTGCAAGAGATCGGATGCACTCGGTTGCCGGTGTCCTCGTTTGTGGGGTTTTCGGGTCCGTCCCTTTCCGTTGCGGGCAGCCTGGAAAACCTTCCTAGTTTGGAGACTTTCCAATGTAAACAAAAGTTTCCGTAACGAGTTTGCAAGAGATCGGATGCACTCGGTTGCCGGTGTCCTCGTTTGTGGGGTCTTCGGGTCCGTCCCTTTCCGTTGCGGGCAGCCTGGAAAACCTTCCTAGTTTGGAGACTTTCCAATGTAAACAAAAGTTTCCGTAACGGGTTTGCAAGAGATCGGATGCACTCGGTTGCCGGTGTCCTCGTTTGTGGGGTCTTCCGGTCCGTCCCTTTCCGTTGCGGGCAGCCTGGAAAACCTTCCTAGTTTGGAGACTTTCCAATGTAAACAAAAGTTTCCGCAACGAGTTTGCAAGAGATCGGATGCACTCGGTTTGTGGGGTCTTCCGGTCCGTCCCTTTCCGTTGCGGGCAGCCTGGAAAACCTTCCTAGTTTGGAGACTTTCCAATGTAAACAAAGGTTTCCGCAACGAGTTTGCAAGAGATCGGATGCACTTGGTTGCCGGTGTCGTCTCCATCCCTTCCTCACTGCTCGGTGGATGATGGGTCGTGTCCCAATGATGGGCTTTGTAGTCAACCGGGAGAGCGGTTATTGTGTTATAGAGTTTTGTCAGCAAAACCAAAGATGTTTCAGGTTGCCTTTTGCAGAGCTGTGGTTGGGGCTGGCCTTCTCCCTTCTTCCAATCTCCCTTCCCACTCCTGCCTCTCACCTGGGGACAGGTAAGAGCATCCCTTCCTTCCTTAGAAGACCATTAGAGGTGTGGGAAGGCTCCCTTTCGGGAAGGAAGGCCCCTCCCCCCCGTCTTCCCAGAAACCAAAGCTACTCTTTTGGATCCACTTTTTGGCCCTTCCGTCCCCTTGGACCGAACTCTGCTCCAGGTGAGCACAGGTGACCTGGCGTTTCCTCTAAAAGGAGACGCTCGGCTCCCTTCTGCTGGGATAACGGCCACAGAGGCGGGTTCTCTTGCGTGTCTTCTAGGCATGTGCAACCATGGTTCTCAAGTACTTACAAAACTAAAGTTCTGGTGGTGAACACTAGGGGGTGCTGGTGCTTTGCTTCTACAGTGTTGCTAAAGATCGGGTGGTGAAAATGTCAGAACTCTTACAAAACCTGCAAAATTTCATTATTATTTCATTATTGGTGTTTTTTTTATGACATAACCTATTAGCAACTGCCATTTATAATGAAATTTTACAGTGTTGCTAAAGTTCTGGTGGTGAAAATGTCGGAACTCTTACAAAATCTTCAAAATTTCATTATTATTTCATTATTGGTGATTTTTATGACAGAAACTGCCATTTATAATGAAATTTTGAAAGTTGTGTTAGAGTTCTGAAATTTTCACCACCAGGACTTTAGCAACACTGTAAAGCACCAGCGCCTCCTAGTTTTCACTATCAGAACTTTAGTTTTGTAAGTACTTGAGAACCATTTAGAACAGTGTTTCTCAACCTTCCTAATGCCGTG
The DNA here is from genome assembly GCF_037176765.1 of Anolis sagrei. NCBI lineage: Eukaryota > Metazoa > Chordata > Lepidosauria > Squamata > Anolidae > Anolis > Anolis sagrei. The sequence goes on from NC_090029.1 coordinate 1,581,528, forward strand.
ACCCCTCAATCCATGGTTCTAAAGAACTTACAAAATTAAAGTTATGATGGTGAAAATGTCAGAACTCTTACAAAACTTTCAAAAATTATTATTTCATTATTGGTGGCTTTTTATGACAGAACCTATTAGAAACTGCCATTTATAATGAAATGTTACAGTGTTGTTAAAGTTCTGGTGGTGAAAATGTCAGAACTCTTACAAAACCTTCAAAAATAATTATTTTATTGGTGATTTTTATGACAGAACCTATTAGGAACTGTCATTTATAATGAAATTTTACAGTGTTGCTCAAGTTCTGCTGGTGAAAATATCAGAACTCTTACAAAACTTTCAAAAAATATTATTTCATTATTGGTGATTTTTATGACAGAACCTATTAGGAACTGCCATTAATAATGAAATTTTACAGTGTTGCTCAAGTTCTGGTGGTGAAAATGTCAGAACTCTTACAAAAACTTCAAAAATTCATTATGATTTAATTATTGGTGATTTTTATGACAGAACCTATTAGGAACTGCCATTTATAATGAAATTTTACAGTGTTGCTAAAGTTCTGGTGGTGAAAATGTCAGAACTTACAAAACTTTCAAAAAATATTATTTCATTATTGGTGATTTTTATGACAGAACCTATTAGGAACTGCCATTTATAATGAAATTTTACAGTGTTGCTCAAGTTCTGGTGGTGAAAATGTCAGAACTCTTTCAAAACCTTCAAAAATAATTATTTTATTGGTGATTTTTATGACAACCTATTAGGAACTGCCATTTATAATGAAATTTTACAGTGTTGTTAAAGTTCTGGTGGTGAAAATGTCAGAACTCTTACAAAACCTGCAAAATTTCATTATTATTTCATTATTGGTGATTTTTATGACAGAAACTGCCATTTATAATGATTTTTTGAAAGTTGTGTTAGAGTTCTGAAATTTTCACCACCAGAACTTTAGCAACACTGTGGAAGCAAAGCACCAGCGCACCCTAGTGTTCACCATCAGAACTTTAGTTTTGTAAGTACTTGAGAACTAGAACCATGGTTGCACATGCCTACTGCAAACCCTGGGCAATATCCCTTCCTTCCCTTTCCCTTCCTTTCCTGTTTCTGTTGTCTTTGAGGAACGTGAATGCCCAGCATGGAAGTGGGGGTCACCTTGGCCCCCCATTTTGCCCCCCCCCCCCGTTTCCTGCAATTCCCTCTCCTTTAAGGGCCGCAGTGACCACCTGTCTTGCGACGGAGGACGACCGCGCTGAGTGATAATAACAATACCACGCGTGCGATGGTATTGTTTCTCAGGGGATCAGCGCCGCGGGTTCCGCCGCAGGAGGGTGTTGCCGTGCGCCTCGATAATGAATGTACCTTTCTATTTTACATGATCATGTTTTGCTGGAATTTTATATTATATATATATGAAAAACAGAACTGACCTCATTGCCTTTTAGCGAATGTCCACCTCCTTTTGTGTTTGCGATCCCCTTCCCCTTTGACGCCGGGGCTTTTGACCGGCCGCAAACCTCATGCCAAAAATGAAAAGAAGAAGATGTTGAAATGCCAAAATGTTTATAATAAAACTGCTGTCTAATAAACAGATGGATTGCACAGTTTGAATAAATTTTCTTTCCTTTAGTAGAAACGCTGGTTGTCTCGTTCTTGCCCTTTTAAGGAGTTGGTTTCCTTTTTTAAAGAACTTTGAATATCTATATATATAAAATCCAAAAGGGCGTCGTTAGGGGCCGCAAAACACGAAAACCCCCGGACGAAAAATCACCAAACTTGGCGTATGCATACCTCAAACCACAAGGTATGCAGAACACACATCACAACTCAAAAAAACATAACAACTGTTGCAGTAGGGCAACCATTTACCAGGATTCCATGAGATCCGTGGAGAAGGAAGAAGACAGAGACAGCTTAGCAAGTTTCCAGTATTTATTCTTACCCGGGTAAGGGTGCTCAGTTTCCCCAAAATGGCTGATGAAGCACAAAGCTCTGTCCAAGTTAGCCCAGTATTTATAGATAGAATTACCAGTTTGCACATGCGTATACCAACTCTGCCACGTACACAATACATAATCATTAACAGAATTCTTATATAAGAACACTTTTGGCAAATCATCACGACCCCAAATATTTTTCTTTCCATCAACCTTTAGCCTTATCCCCAGATGACATGTTCCTAATTTTCTTAGATCTTAAAATGAATCATAACTTCATATATATATATATATGTTTTTAACATAAAACTTATTCAAAGTAATTTCCTTATTAATTCTTCGGTAATTATTTTCATAATATCTTGTTTTTCCTGGAATTGGTCATTTTATAGAATGTGTCTGAAATTACCTGCTATTTACATCAAATAGACAGGAGATGGCGCTCTCTTACTATATGACCTTAGATGTTCCAGTCTTGGATCAATAATATCGATCTGGCCTTCTATGTTTAGCCTAAAGTCAACCTTCGGCTTCCTCAAATATTTGTTTATGGAACAAGCCACCCCGACCTCTTATTGATTCATACCGTCTGCTGATTTTCCCTTACTCTAAAAATCTCTTTTTAATCGCCAGAATTAAGGTAGGACCTTCTGTTTCTTAAATTCATTTAAATTATAATTATTTTCTCCCTAATGACTGCCACACAACAAACTCACAATTACACAACCAAACGGAGCATGCGCAGAGGAGTCCCGGCGCGAGTCGCCCGGTGCGCGCACATGGCCGCACCACGCCCCCTCCGTGCAAGCCATGCTTCCTCCCATCACTGCCCTGCCCCTTCCCCCATGCCAAACCGAGCGCGGCCTAGGCACCGACGCTGAAGCCCCAGCCTGGGAGTGGGAGCTCGCCCGCCTGTGCACGCTGGGGGCCGGCCTGGTGCACGTGCGGCACGGGGGGCTGTCCACCTTCCACGGGCCCGGACAGCTGGTGGCCTTCCCGAGGCGGGACCAGTGGAGGCTGACCGGGAGGCCCCCGCTGCGCACCTTCGTGGCCCTCCTGGGAGAGGCCGCGACCCGCCTCTCCCAAGGACAGCCCTTCGGCCTCCGCCACACCCGGCCCAGGCCGCCACCGGACACCGGCGTCTGGCTCCAGGGAAGGAAGGAAGGACGCCGCCATCGGGCACGATGAGGAACAGGAAGGAGGGAAGGAAGCGGGTGAGGGAAGGATGGACGGAAATGAGGGGAAGGGGTGTAAATAGGAAGGAAGGGAGGAAGGGAGGAAAGAAAAAAGAAGAAAAGTGGGAAGGGGAAGGGAAGGTGTAGGAAGGAAGGAAGGAAGAAAAGAAGGAAAGAAAGAAGAAAAGTGGGAAGGGAAGGTGTAGGAAGGAAGGAAGGGATATCAGAGAAGAAAGGTAGGAAATAAACAAACGGAGGGAAGGGGAAGGGAAGGTGTAGGAAGGAAGGAAAGAAGAAAAGAAGGAAAGAAAGAAGAAAAGTGGGAAGGGGAAGGGAAGGTGTAGGTAGGAAGGAAGGAAGGAAGGAAGACAGGGATATCAGAGAAGAAAGGTAGGAAATAAACAAAAGGAGGGAAGGGGAAGGGAAGGTGTATGAAAAAAAGGAAGGAAGGAGAAGTTGAGAAAGTATATGAGGGAAGAAAGGTAGGAAAGAAAGAAGGAAGAGAGAGTAGGAGCATGGGAAAGGAGGGAGGAAGGAAGGAAGGAAGAAGAAAGGTGTGGAAGGGAAGGTGTAGGAACGAAAGGAAGGAAGGAAAAAAGGACAGAAGAAAAGGGAAGGGAGGAAAGAAAGCAAATGAAGAAGAGAAAGGGAGGGAAGGAAGGAAAGAAAAGGAAGTATGGAACTACAGAACGAAGGAAGGAAGGAAAAAGAAAGAGGGAGGAAAGGAGACAGAGGAAGGAAAAGAAAAAGGGAGGAGGAAGGAAAGAGGTACAGAAGGAAGGAGGAGAGAAGGAAAGAAAAAAAGGGAAGGGAGGAAAGACGCAGCAAAGGAAAAAGAGAAAGAAGGAGAAGGAAGGATGAAAGCAAACAGCTAAGGAAGGAAGTAAACAGGTAGAGAAGGAAGAAAGGAAAGAAGAACAGGAAGGAGTGAAAGAGGCAGAGAAAGAGGGAGAGAAGCCTGGCCACAGCAACGCATGGCGGGTAAAGCTAGTCTATCTATCTATCTATAAAATGCTCTGTGCATAATGAGTACCTTAAAAACCAAAGAACCGATGAACAAAATCACACCAAATTTGGTAACAGAACGTCTCACAACACAAGGAGTGACCATCACTCAAAAATTATGATTTTGTCATTTGGGAGTTGTCGTTGCTGGGATTTATAGTTCACCTACAATCAAAGAGCATTCTGAACTCCATCAACGATGGAATTGAACTAAACTTGGCACACAGGACTCCCGTGACCCAACAGAAAATACTAGCAGCATTTGGTGGGCATTGACCTTGTGTTTGGGAGTTATAGTTCACCTACATGCAGAGAGCACTGTGGACTCAAACAATAATGGATCTGGACCAAACTTGCCACAAATATTCCATATGCCCAAATATGAACACAGATGGAGTTTGGGGAAAATAGACCTTGACATTTGGGAGTCGTAGTTACTGGGATTTATAGTTCATCTACAATCAAAGAGCATTCTGAACCCCACCAATGATGGAACTGAACCAAACTTGGCACACAGTTCTCCCATGACCAACAGAAAATAGTGGAAGGGTTTGGTGGGCAGTGTCCTTTGGTTTTGGATTTGTAGTTCACCTGCGTCCAGAGATCACTGTGCACTCAAACAGTGATGGATCTGGACCAAACTTGGCAACAAATCTTCCAGTATGAACACAATTGGAGTTTGGGGAAAATAGAATCTTGACATTTGGGAGTTGCAGTTGCTGGCATTTATAGTTCACCTACAATCACAGAGCATTCTGATTTCCAGCGATGATGGAACTGAACCAAATTTATTTATTTTTATTTATTTATTTACTGCACTTGTAGACCACCGTTCTCAGCCCTAGGGTGACTCACGGCGGTGTACAACATGTAAAAACAGGTACAATTTACAACACAAGCAATATCACAACAACATTAAACAACATCACTATCAATACTACAATTACACTAAATCATTCGCGACGTCTCATTGTTGAATCACAATCCAAATCTCGTTATCCATGTTCCATTCCAATCGTCATTGCCAGTTATTGCAGCACTTACTCAAACGCCTTCTCAAACAACCACGTCTTTAGTCTCTTGCGGAATGTCATAAGGGAGGGCGCCCGTCTGATGTCTACAGGGAGGGCGTTCCACAGCCGGGGGGCCACCACCGAGAAGGCCCTGTCCCTCGTCCCCGCCAGGCGTGCCTGTGAGGCAGGCGGGATCGAGAGAAGGGCCTCCCCGGACGATCTCAAAGTCCTTGTGGGCTCATAGGCCGAGATGCGGTCAGACAGGTATTTTGGGCCGGAACCGTTTAGGGCTTTGTAGGCCAACACCAGCACCTTGAATTGGGCCCGGTAGCAGATCGGCAGCCAATGGAGCTGGAATAACAAGGGCGTTGTGTGCTCCCTGTGTCCCGCTCCTGTTAGTAACATGGCTGCCGCGCGCTGGACTAGCTGGAGCTTCCGGGCCGTCTTCAAGGGCAGCCCCATGTAGAGAGCGTTGCAGTAGTCAAGGCGGAATGTGACCAGAGCGTGTACCACCGTGGCCAAGTCAGACTTCCCGAGGTACGGGCGCAGCTGGCGCACGAGCCTAAGCTGTGCAAATGCTCCCCTGGTCACCGCTGACACCTGGGGATCCAGGCTCAACGATGAATCCAAACTTGGCACACAGTTCTCTCATGACCAACAGAAAATACTGGAAGGGTTTGGTGAACATTGACCTTGAGTTTGGGAGTTGTAGTTCACCTACATCCAGAGAGCAGATCCAGTGATGGATCTGGACACAAACAATGATGGATCTGGACCAAACTCCACACGAATACTCAATATGCCCAAATGTGAACACTGGTGGAGTTTGGGGAAAACAGAATCTTGACATTTGGGAGTTGTAGTTGCTGGGATTTATAGTTCACCTACAACCACAGAGCATTCTGAAGCCCACCAATGATAGAATTGGGCCAAACCTCCCACACAGAACCCCCATGTGGGCCATAGCAACACGTGGCAGGGGACGGCTAGAAATAATATGATAAAGTCTCTTCTGAAGGCATCTGGTTGAGAAGAAGCAGAAGCAACTGCAACGGGCAGGGTTAGAGGCCTCCCTGCCGAGTGGCAGGCTGGGAGTCGTAGTCTTTTTGGGGATCCTTGGCGCTTGTATTCAGAAGCACCAAACTCTGCAGAAAGACTACGACTCCCAGCCTGCCACGCGGCAGGGAGGCCTCTAACCCGGCGTGGCAAGCGCGCGCCGCCTCCTAGAAACCGTTGCCGAGCAACCGCTGGGCCCTTAGCAACGTGGCCGTTTAGAAGGCCTTCCTCGATTGAGAAGCCATGCCGGTTTGGGTGCGCGATTACAGCTGGGAGCAGACGGAGGAAGCGGTGTATTTGAGGGTCCAGGTGCGGAAGGAAGGCCGCCTCCGAGGCTCCGACGTCTTCTGCTCCGGACAGTGCCTGAAGGTCAGGGACAAGGCCAGGAAATACAGAATTGTACATAAATAATCATTAAAAATACAAATGAATCTTAAATCTTAATAATAAATATATAAATAATAGTAAATAGTAATAATAGTAAATTACTGATGTTATAAATAAGAATGAATAACAAATAATAGTAAAATGTAAATCATAACTATAACAACACATAATAAATATTTATTATTAATCGTTTATTATTAAGATTTAAGATTTATTTTTATTAATTATGATTTAGTATTTTTATTATTTGTTATTATAGTTATTCATTCTTATTTATATTTGTTTATAATTATTTTTATTAATTATTATTTACTATTTTTATAAATATAAATAAGAATGAATAACTATAATAACAAATAATAAAAATACTAAATCATAATTAATAAAAATAAATCTTAAATCTTAATAATAAATGATTAATAATAAATATAAATAATATTTATTATGTGTTATTATAGTTATGATTTACTATTTACTATTATTTGTTATTCATTATTATTTATAATAACAGTAATTTACTATTATTATTTATTATTCTTTACTATTATTTATATTATTAAGATTTAAGATTTATTATTATTAATTATTAAGTATTTTATTATTTGTTATTTGCTATTTACTATTATTATTTGTTATTAATTATTATTTATAATAACAGTAATTTACTATTATTATTTATTATTAATAAATAATAGTAAATAATAGTAAATAATAAGTTTGGTCGTGTCAGGAGCGACTTGAGAAACTGCAAGTCGCTTCTGGTGTGAGAGAATTGGCCGTCTGCAAGGACGTTGCCCAGGGGACATTGCCCGGATGATTTGATATTTTTATCATCCTTGTGGGAGGCTTCTCTGATGTCCCTGCATGAGGAGCTGGAGCTGATAGAGGGAGCTCATCTGCCTCTCCCGGGATTCGAATCTGCGACCTGTCAGTCTTCAGTCCTGCCGGCACAGGGGTTTAACCCACTGCGCCACTGGAGGCTCCATAATAATAAGTAATAATAATAGTAAATTACTGTTATTATAAATAATAATGAATAACAAATAATAATTAATAGTAAATAATAACTGTAATAACAAATAATAAAAATAGTAAATCATAATTAATAATGATAAATCTTAAATCTTAATAATAAATGATAAATGATAAATATAAATAATAGTAAATAAATAATAATAATAGTAAATTACTGTTATTATAAATAATAATGAATAACAAATAATAAAAAATAGTAAATAGTAAATCATAACTATAATAACAAATAATAAAAAATAGTAAATAATAATAATAAATCTTAATAAATGATAAATAATAAATATAAATAATAGTAAATAATAAATAAAAATAATAGTAAATTACTGTTATTATAAATAATAATGAATAACAAATAATAATTAATAGTAAATCATAACCATAACTATAACAACAAATAATAAAAATGCTAAATAATTAATAATAATAAATCTTAAATCTTAATAATAACTGGAACTAGTAAGTATAAATAATAGTAAATAAATAATAATAGTAAATTACTGTTATTATCAATAATAATGAATAACAAATAATAATAAATAGTAAATCATAACTATAATAACAAATAATAAAAATACTAAATAATAATTAATAATAATAAATCTTAAATCTGAATAAGAAATGATAAATAATAAATATAAATAATAGTAAATAATAATAAATAACAAAAATAATAGCAAATTACTGTTATTATCAATAATAATGAATAACAAGTAATAATAAATAGTAAATCATAAATCATAACTATAATAACAAATAATAAAAATAGTAAATAATAATTAACAATAATAAGTAAAATTAATTAATTAATTCAGATTCGCTGGAGCGCAGAGGCGGCAGGAGCCTTCTGATTGGCTCTGGCGCACTGCAGAAGCACTGTGATAGGTCCAGACGCGCGGGGGACGGCCAAGCTTCCTCCCAGCTGTTTGCGCACCAGCCAATCATCTTCGAGCCAGGCGGGAAGCGGGAGATTTGAAACTCACAACTCTGTATTTTCTATAAAAATGGCTCTAGGTGAGCTCTCCTCTGCCTCTATGGGGAGGAAGGTGGGATAGAAATAAAGTCAATAAATAGTATAATATAATGATGAGGATGATGATGATGGATGTCTCCCCAGGTGAGCTCCCCTCCGTTCCTCTTCGAGGTCCTTCTCTGGGCTCCCATCGATGATGTGCGAAGCACCGCCAGGGTGGAGGAGGGCTGCGTCTCCTTCACTCTCTACAAACAGGAGCCCTGCCTTTGGGAGTCCCTTTTCATGGAGGGAGGTGAGATCCTGAGCCTTTCATTTCATTTATGCATTTGGCCCTAAAGGGCGTTCCAGAGATAGGGGGCCACCACTGAGAAGGCCCTCTCTCTCGTCCCCACCAACCGCACTTGAGACGGTAATGGGACCGAGAGGAGGGCCTCCCCGGAAGATCTTACAGCTCGTGCCAGTTCATAGAAGGAGATGCGATTGCGGAGATAGGCGGGGCTCGAACCTTTTCGGGCTTTATAGGTCATGACCTGCACCTTGAATTTGGCTCAGCAACTTATCGGCAGCCAATAAAGCTGTTTTAATAGGGGTGTTGTATGATCCCTATAGTTCAGCTGCCCCCTGTTGCAGCAGTTCAAACTTCCAGGCCATCTTCAAGGGCAGCCCCACGTAGAGTGCATTGCAGTAGTCCAGTTTGGATGTAACCAAGGCGTGGACCACCCTGGTCAAGTCAGACTTCACGAGGTATGGTCGCAGCTGGCGTACATGTTTGAAAGGCCCTCCCGGCCACCGCTGACACCTAGAATCCTAGAATCCTTGAGTTGGATGAGACCTCCTGGGCCATCATCCAGTCCAACCCCATTCTGCCAAGAATCAGGAATATTGCATTCAAATCACCCCTGACAGATGGCCACCCAGCCTCTGTTTCAAAGCTTCCCAAGAAGGAGCCTCCACCACACTCCAGGGCAGAGAGTTCCACTGCTAAACAGCTCTCACAGTCAGCAAGTTCTTCCTCATGTTCAGATGGAATCTCTTCTCTTGGAGTTTGAAGCCATTCCTCCATTGCGTCCTAGTCTCCAGGGAAGCAGAAAACAAGCTTGCTCCCTCCTCCTCCCTGTGGCTTCCTCTCACATATTTATCCATGGCTATCATACCTCCTCTCAGCCTTCTCTTCTTCAGGCTAAACATGCCCAGCTCCTTAAGCCGCTCCTCATAGGGCTTGTTCTCCAGACCCTGGATCATTTGAGTCGCCCTCCTCTGGACACATTCCAGCTTGTCAATATCTCTCTTGAATTGTGGTGCCCAGAATTGGACACTATATTCCAGGTAACGTGGTCTAACCAAGGCGGAATAGAGCATGGGGAGCAGGACTTCCCTGGATTCTAGACACTATAGAGGCCAAAATCCCATTGGCTTTTTTTGCCGCCACATCACAAAGTGACAGCGTTGAGTCCAGGAGGACTCCCAAGCTACGGGCTTGCACCCTCAGGGGGAGTGTAATGCCATCAATCACAGATTGCCACCCAATACCCCGGTCGGCCCCGCGATTGACCAGGAGGACCTCTGTCTTGTCTGGATTAAGCTTCAACCTGTTAGCCCTCATCCAGTCCATCACAGCCGTCAGATACTGGTTCAGGGTCTGGGAGGCTTCCTTGGATTCGGTGGAAATGAGTAGTAGAGTTGGGTGTCATCTGCGTACAGATGGCACCCAACTCCAAAACTCCGGATAACCTCACCCAGCAGATATTGAGATGAATGAGGTCTAGAATGGAAGCTTGCGGGACCCCATAGGTCAAAGGCTATGGGTCCGAGCAGGTATCCCCCAGCTTCACCAACTGGGAACGACCCTCCAGGAAGGAGCGGAGCCACTGCAGTGCAATGCCCCAAGACCCATGGTCAATGGTATCGAACGCCGCTGAGATATCCAGGAGAACCAACAGGGACGCACTCCCCCTGTCCAGCTCTCTTCGGAGGTCATCCACCAAGGCGACCAAAGCCGTCTCAGTACCATGGCCAGGTCTAAAACCAGACTGTGATGGATCTAGATAGTCGGTGTCATCCAGGAATCCCTGGAGTTGGGAGGCAACCACCCGCTCTAGAACCTTGCCCAAGAAAGGGAGGTTAGAAATATTGATGCTATTTATTTGTTGTATTGTCGAAGGCATTCATGGCTGGAATCACTGGGTTGTTGAAGTTTTTTTCGGGCTATATGGCCGTGGTCTAGAGGCATTCCCTCCTGACGTTTCGCCTGCATCTATGGCAAGCATCCTCAGAGGTAGTGAGGTCTCTTGGAACTAGGAAAAAGGGTTTATATATCTGCGGAATGACCAGGGTGGGACAAAGCTGCGCCCGTACCTTGGGAAGTCTGACTTGGCCACGGTAGTACACGCTCTGGTCACATTCCGCCTTGACTACTGCAACGCTCTCTACGTGGGGCTGCCCTTGAAGACGGCCCGGAAGCTCCAGCTAGTCCAGCGCGCGGCAGCCATGTTACTAACAGGAGCGGGACGCAGGGAGCATACAACGCCCTTGTTGTACCAGCTCCACTGGCTGCCGATCTGCTACCGGGCCCAATTCAAGGTGCTGGTGTTGGCTTACAAAGCCCTAAACGGTTCTGGCCCAAAATACCTGTCTGACCGCATCTCGGCCTATGAACCCTCGAGGACTTTGAGATCGTCCGGGGAGGCCCTTCTCTCGATCCCGCCTGCCTCACAGGCATGCCTGGCGGGGACTAGGGATAGGGCCTTCTTGGTGGTGGCCCCCCGGCTGTGGAACACCCTCCCTGTGGACATCAGACTAGCGCCCTCCCTTATGACATTCCGCAAGAGACTAAAGACGTGGTTGTTTGAGAAGGCATTTGACTAAGTGCTACAACAATTGGCAATGATGATTGGAACAGAACATGGATAACGAGATTGGATTGTGATTCAATGATGAGACGTCGCGAATGATTTAGTGTAATAGTATTATTGATAGTGATGTTGTTTATTGTTGTGTGATATTGCTTATGTTGTAAATTGTACCTGGTTTTATATGTTGTACACCGCCGTGAGTCGCCCTAGGGCTGAGAACGGCGGTCTACAAGTGCAGTAAATAAATAAATAAATAAGGACTCTTGTCTGCTGGAGCTAGGTGTGAATGTTTCAACTGACCACCTTGATTAGGACATCTAATCACCTCTCAACAAAAGTTTGCTCCAGGCACTGTCAGACCATTATATGCGAATCAAGGTGGTCAGTTGAAACATTCACCCCTAGCTCCAGCAGACAAGAGTCCTTTGTCCCACCCTGGTCATTCCACAGATATATCAACCCTTTTTCCTAGTTCCAAGAGACCTCACTACCTCTGTGGATGCTTGCCATGGATGCAGGCGAAACATCAGGAGAGAATGCCTCTAGAACATGGCCATATAGCCCAAAAAAACCTACAACAACCTATTTATTTGTTGTTTAGATTTATTTTGTTTTTTACTTTGGCATTGAATGTATGCAACTTTTCTTCTGGAAACCGCCTTGAGTCGCCCAGGGGAGATAGGGCGGGTTATAAATAATAATTATTATAATTATTATGATTATTCCTTGCTCCTTCCCAGGGGACAAAGCGGAGCGGCAGAGGGTCCGGGAAGCAGCGGTGCGCAAGGCCCAGGAAGAGGCTGCGACCGAGGCCGAAGCCAAAGCGACACGGAAGAGGGAGCGGGGCCACTTCACCCTGGATGCCACGATGAAGGTGAGCCAAGCTCCAGTGTAGATGCACCCTCTTCTTCTTCTGTCACTGATCCCCTTCCATCCATCTCCACGCAGTCTCTGATCCCCCTTCGCAGAGACCTTTTGTCATTGGGCAGCTTATCTGAATATTACTCTATGGGACAACATTTGAGAAACGTCTTGTTCCTGGTTTGAAAGTGTCATTTTCTGTTTGATCGTGCGGTCCTGACTTTGAACGTTTTGGAAAATGCCATTCATAACCTTTTGGGGGAAAACGCCTTTTGGAGGTCATAATTTTTAGTAAAGCAGGACCTTTCAGAGAAGAGCCAAAAACCCTTTAATAATAATAATAATAATAATAATAATAATAATAATAATCTATATAAATAAAAATGTCATGTTTGTTTGTGGGATTAACAGATCTCAAAAACCACTGGACGAACTGACACCAGATTTGGACACAAGAACTTCTCAGGCCAATGAGTGACCATCACTCATAAAAACACTGAAAAACACAGCAGAAGGGACTTTAAAAGCCAAAAAAAACAAAAAATACAAAAAACAAAAAATACATGCACAAAACCATATATATATACACACACATACACACCACATACATATGCATATACACACACAAAACATACACAGAAAGGAGGAAGGAAGAAGGAAGGAAAGAAGGAGAGAAGGAAAGAAAGAAAGAAAGAAAGAAAGAAAGAAAGAAAGAAAGGTATAGATGGAAGGAAGGAAGGAGAGAAGAAGGGAAAGAAGGAAGGAAGGAGAGAAGGAAGGAAAAAACAAGGGTAGAGAAGGAAGGAAGGAGAGAAGGAGGGAGAGAAAGGGGGAAGGAGAGAAGGAAAGAAAGAAGGATAGAGAAAGAAGGAGGGAAGGAGAGAAGGAAGGAAAGAAAGAAAGAAGTGTAGAGAAGGAAGGAGGGAAGGCAAGAAGGAAGGAAAAAACAAGGGTAGAGAAGGAGGGAGAGAAAGAGGGAAGGAGAGAAGGAAAGAAAGAAGGATAGAGAAAGAAGGAGGGAAGGAGAGAAAGAAGGAAAAAGAAAGAAGGGTAGAGAAGGAAGGAGGGAAGGCGAGAAGGAAGGAAAAAACAAGGGTAGAGAAGGAGGGAGAGAAAGAGGGAAGGAGAGAAGGAAAGAAAGAAGGGTAGAGAAAGAAGGAGAGAAGGAAGGAAAGAAAGAAAGAAAGAAGGGTAGAGAAGGAAGGAGGGAAGGAAAGAAGGAAGGAAAAAAACAAGGGTAGAGAAGGAAGGAAGGAGAGAAGGAGGGAGAGAAAGAGGGAAGGAGAGAAGGAAAGAAAGAAGGGTAGAGAAAGGAGGGAAGGAGATAAAGAAGGAAAGAAAGGAGGGTAGAGAAGTAAGGAGAGAAGGAAGGAAAGAAAGAAGGGTAGAGAAGGAAGGAAGGAGATAAAGAAGGAAAAAAAGAAGGGTAGAGAAGGAAGGAAAGAGGGGGAGAAAGCGGGAAAGAGAGAAGGAAAGAAAGAAAGGTAGAGAAGGAGGGAAAGGAAAAGAGGGAAGGAAAGAAAGAGGAAGGAGAGAAAGAAAGGAGAGAAAGAAGGAGGGAAGGTTGGCCACAGCAACACGTGGTGGGTACAGCTAGTAGTAATAATATAATAATAATAATAATAATAATAATAATAATAATAATAAGCTTTATTTATATCCCTCGCCCTTTTCCCGAAGGGACTTGAGGCGGCTTACAGCAAAAACAACCAAATACATGATATAACAAATAAATGGTATAACACAGACAATAATCACATATCAATTAATAGTACAAAATAGCACAATATTGTAAACACAAATAAACAGTTTAAATACTATTTAGCCCTCTAAAAACTCTCTCTCTGTGTATGTGTGTGTGTGTGTGTATATATGCCGTGTACAAAAGCCAAGGGGGGCGCGGCAGTCACTTGAAGGGTAGCATCCGCATATGCTGCCAGGCTGTCTGTCTTCTTCATGAAGAAACTAAAATAAACCTTGTGTTTTGATCTTTTTTTGGGACTGTCTCCTTCCTTACGTGCTCCCGTGACATAGACCTAAGAAGACCCAATTTAGGGTCTCTAACAGTTTGATGTGTTCATTTTGTGTAACTTTTTCAAGCTTGTGATCCCATCAATTCTTTGTCACAGGCATATGGTATTTGTGGCACAAGTTGTTGTTGTTGTTGTTGTTGTTATGTGTTTCTGTGAGTCAGTTCATCACCAAAATATACATGGATGGTGATGATGACGATGATGACAACGATAGGCTGGTGAGGTGAGGGAGAGAGACTATTTCCTCTTTTAAAAAAACCTCTTTGCTGCCTTACACTGATTCAGTTTCTTCTTTTATATTGGCTGGGACTTTCTGTGTGCTGTTAAACCTTTGTACTTTATATCGCAGGCAATGAAACACTCTTGTGTATAACAAAGTAACACAGTTTATTTATAACTTCTGGCTCCAACGCTTGTGGTTACATTTGTGTTTTGTTGCAATCTTGAGGCTTACAGTCAGTATCATTAACTTTTCTGAATAAACTATCTGTTGGGGTTCAGCCTTTGTGGGAGCCTGACCCTCAGCCTCCATGTGAACCTGAACCTAATTCTTTGATTGTATTTCCTGATGCAACTGAACAGACTACTGAACATGTATTTTCCCCTGATGGTTTGGAAACTGTTGATTCTGAGGGCAGTGGCTGGGAAAGTGAAACTACACATCCTGATGAGAATGTTTCAGAATCAAGCGGTGATAATTCTCCAGAGGAGCTAACACCTGCCTTTTTTAATGACGATAGAAGAGTTTGGAAAAACAGGAGTGAATCACAGAGCCTGCGAAGG
Source organism: Anolis sagrei (assembly GCF_037176765.1). Taxonomy (NCBI): domain Eukaryota; kingdom Metazoa; phylum Chordata; class Lepidosauria; order Squamata; family Anolidae; genus Anolis; species Anolis sagrei. The sequence goes on from NC_090029.1 coordinate 1,596,629, forward strand.
TCAAGTAGAAAAGGAAAAGGAGGCTTCCAAGCCTGGAGGCATGTCTTGAAACAGTTTCTTTAGTTTTAAGTGTCTCTCCCCAGGCTGTCTCGTTAGATCAAGCATCGTTTAGACTGAGGCATTACCTTGGCAGATTTCCCGGTTCCCATGGCCTGCATTCCCAGAGGCTTCTAGTTTCCAAGTACGGTTTAGTGCTAACAGGTTCCAGGTTTTTATAGTGTTACTTTTGGAATTTTGATCTAGTTCAGAGATATTCCTGACTGCTGAGTTTTACTGTGGCATTTTGACTTTGCATTTTCCTCTATTTTGTAACCATTTTTCATCAATAAAAAAGGATTATCAAGTGTGGTGGATTTAATCTCATGGTCTCGTTTCCTGATCTGGGTTGCAACACTATCAATGTTTCAAATTCACAAACATGTTACTTGCTTCACACACTCTTGGCTGAATTATATTCTGAACTAAGGCAACACTAGCCTTCTTTATGTTCCTTAAAACTCGAGCTCTATTTAACTAACTCTCTCTATATCAGAAGTCTTTAACACATCTTCATAACTGCTCTGCTCTCCCCAACTGTCATTTTGGCCTAGCAGCCTTTTCAGATCCTGGGCCTACACTAATCTGCATATGACCAATCGGCTTCACATATTCAAATGAATCCCATCTCTGCTGTTGCTACCCTGTCTGTACCTATTCTTCCCTATCTACCATATGTAAACATAGAGCTATACATCAAAACTTTAACATAGAGTAGCAATTTCACTACAGCTGGTAATAAATATATAATCCTTGTCTTTCCAAACAGCTGGAAGAAGCAGAGAGGAAAAGAATAGAAGATTGCAAAGAAGAGGAGCGAAGGAAAGCCAATGCGGAGATCGAGAGGTGGAAGAGGCAGAAGGAGAGGCCAAAGGAGGCAAAAGAAGAGCAGAAGGCGCATCATGAAAAGAGAAAGAATCCAGAGACAGGGAAATCCAACTCTTCCAATAGGAACAAAACAGACAGAGGTAGAAATGGCTTCTCACTCCATGACTGTAACCAAAATGGGCTTTCTCTTTTCCTTTTAAAAAAAAGCTTCCTATTAAGATATATATTTTGGTTATGAACTGACTAACAGAAAAACCAAGTAATAATGATAATAATAATAAAAATAATTGAGGGCAAAATAGACAAAGAAAAAACATGGCTGTGGCTCACAAATGGAACTCTGAAAAAGGAGACAAAGGAGGGCCTGATTCTGGCAGCCCAAGAACAAGCCATTCGAACCAAGGCCATCCGAGCCAGGATTGAAAAGTCGGCGACAGATCCCAAGTGTAGACTCTGCAAGGAAACAAATGAAACAATAGATCCCATCCTGAGCTGCTGCAAGAAGATTGCACAGACAGACTACAAGCAGAGGCACAACACAGTTGCTCAGATGATTCATTGGAACCTATGCCACAAAGACCATCTGCCTGCGACAAAGAACTGGTGGGACCTCAAGCCAGAGAAAGTTATGGAAAACGGACACGTCAAGCTACTCCAGGACTTCCAAATTCAGACTGACAATAGTTTTGGAGCACAAGACTCCTGACCTCACGATTGTAGGGAAAAACAAAGTATGGATTGTGGATGTTTCAATCCCAGGCGACAGCAGGATTGAAGAGAAATAACTGGAAAAGCTGACATGATATGAGGATTTAAAGATCAAACTGCAAAGTCTCTGGCACAAGCCAGTCAAGGGGGTCCCAGTGTTGATTGGCACACTGGTGCAGTGCCTCAAGACCTTGGCCTGCACTTAAAAACAATTGGCACTGACAAGATTGCCACCTGCCAGGTGCAAAAGGCCACCCTACTGGGATCTGCACGCATTATTCGCTGACACATCACGGAGTCCTAGACACTTGGGAAGTGTCCGACGTGTGATCCAATACAACAGCCAGCAGAGTGATCTTGTTTGCTGTGGACACATCTTGTTGTGTTTCAAGTAATAATAATAATAATAATAATAATAATAATAATAATAGTAATAATGATGATGATGATTGGCACACTGGGTGCAGTGCCTAAAGACCTTGGCCTGCACTTGAAAACAATTGGCGCTGACAAAATTGCCAGCTGCAAAAGGCCACCCTGCTCGGATCTGCACGCATTATTTGCCCATACATCACATGGTCCTAGACACTTGGGACGTGTCCGACGTGTGATCCAATACAACAGCCAGCAGAGTGATCTTGTTTGCTGTGGACTCATCTTGTTGTGTTTCAAATAATAATAATAATAATAATAATATAATAATAATAATAATAATAGTAATGATGATAATGATTATAATTGGCACACTGGGTGCAGTGCCTAATGACCTTGGCCTGCACTTAAAAACAATTGCGCTGACAAAATTGCCACCTGTCAGTTGCAAAAGGTTACCTGCTCGGATCTGCACGCATTATTTGCCCATACATCACATGGTCCTAGACACTTGGGACGTGTCCGACGTGTGATCCAATACAACAGCCAGCAGAGTGATCTTGTTTGCTGTGGACTCATCTTGTTGTGTTTCAAATAATAATAATAATAATAATAATAATAATAATAATAATAATATAATAATAATAATAATAGTAATGATGATAATGATTATAATTGGCACACTGGGTGCAGTGCCTAATGACCTTGGCCTGCACTTAAAAACAATTGCGCTGACAAAATTGCCACCTGTCAGTTGCAAAAGGTTACCTGCTCGGATCTGCACGCATTATTTGCCCATACATCACATGGTCCTAGACACTTGGGACGTGTCCGACGTGTGATCCAATACAACAGCCAGCAGAGTGATCTTGTTTGCTGTGGACTCATCTTGTTGTGTTTCAAATAATAATAATAATAATAATAATATAATAATAATAATAATAATAGTAATGATGATAATGATTATAATTGGCACACTGGGTGCAGTGCCTAATGACCTTGGCCTGCACTTAAAAACAATTGCGCTGACAAAATTGCCACCTGTCAGTTGCAAAAGGTTACCTGCTCGGATCTGCACGCATTATTTGCCCATACATCACATGGTCCTAGACACTTGGGACGTGTCCGACGTGTGATCCAATACAACAGCCAGCAGAGTGATCTTGTTTGCTGTGGACTCATCTTGTTGTGTTTCAAATAATAATAATAATAATAATAATAATAATAATAATAATAATAATATAATAATAATAATAATAGTAATGATGATAATGATTATAATTGGCACACTGGGTGCAGTGCCTAATGACCTTGGCCTGCACTTAAAAACAATTGCGCTGACAAAATTGCCACCTGTCAGTTGCAAAAGGTTACCTGCTCGGATCTGCACGCATTATTTGCCCATACATCACATGGTCCTAGACACTTGGGACGTGTCCGACGTGTGATCCAATACAACAGCCAGCAGAGTGATCTTGTTTGCTGTGGACTCATCTTGTTGTGTTTCAAATAATAATAATAATAATAATAATATAATAATAATAATAATAATAGTAATGATGATAATGATTATAATTGGCACACTGGGTGCAGTGCCTAATGACCTTGGCCTGCACTTAAAAACAATTGCGCTGACAAAATTGCCACCTGTCAGTTGCAAAAGGTTACCTGCTCGGATCTGCACGCATTATTTGCCCATACATCACATGGTCCTAGACACTTGGGACGTGTCCGACGTGTGATCCAATACAACAGCCAGCAGAGTGATCTTGTTTGCTGTGGACTCATCTTGTTGTGTTTCAAATAATAATAATAATAATAATAATATAATAATAATAATAATAATAGTAATGATGATAATGATTATAATTGGCACACTGGGTGCAGTGCCTAATGACCTTGGCCTGCACTTAAAAACAATTGCGCTGACAAAATTGCCACCTGTCAGTTGCAAAAGGTTACCTGCTCGGATCTGCACGCATTATTTGCCCATACATCACATGGTCCTAGACACTTGGGACGTGTCCGACGTGTGATCCAATACAACAGCCAGCAGAGTGATCTTGTTTGCTGTGGACTCATCTTGTTGTGTTTCAAATAATAATAATAATAATAATAATAATAATAATAATAATAATAATATAATAATAATAATAATAGTAATGATGATAATGATTATAATTGGCACACTGGGTGCAGTGCCTAATGACCTTGGCCTGCACTTAAAAACAATTGCGCTGACAAAATTGCCACCTGTCAGTTGCAAAAGGTTACCTGCTCGGATCTGCACGCATTATTTGCCCATACATCACATGGTCCTAGACACTTGGGACGTGTCCGACGTGTGATCCAATACAACAGCCAGCAGAGTGATCTTGTTTGCTGTGGACTCATCTTGTTGTGTTTCAAATAATAATAATAATAATAATATAATAATAATAATAATAGTAATGATGATAATGATTATAATTGGCACACTGGGTGCAGTGCCTAATGACCTTGGCCTGCACTTAAAAACAATTGCGCTGACAAAATTGCCACCTGTCAGTTGCAAAAGGTTACCTGCTCGGATCTGCACGCATTATTTGCCCATACATCACATGGTCCTAGACACTTGGGACGTGTCCGACGTGTGATCCAATACAACAGCCAGCAGAGTGATCTTGTTTGCTGTGGACTCATCTTGTTGTGTTTCAAATAATAATAATAATAATAATAATATAATAATAATAATAATAATAGTAATGATGATAATGATTATAATTGGCACACTGGGTGCAGTGCCTAATGACCTTGGCCTGCACTTAAAAACAATTGCGCTGACAAAATTGCCACCTGTCAGTTGCAAAAGGTTACCTGCTCGGATCTGCACGCATTATTTGCCCATACATCACATGGTCCTAGACACTTGGGACGTGTCCGACGTGTGATCCAATACAACAGCCAGCAGAGTGATCTTGTTTGCTGTGGACTCATCTTGTTGTGTTTCAAATAATAATAATAATAATAATAATAATAATAATAATAATAATAATATAATAATAATAATAATAGTAATGATGATAATGATTATAATTGGCACACTGGGTGCAGTGCCTAATGACCTTGGCCTGCACTTAAAAACAATTGCGCTGACAAAATTGCCACCTGTCAGTTGCAAAAGGTTACCTGCTCGGATCTGCACGCATTATTTGCCCATACATCACATGGTCCTAGACACTTGGGACGTGTCCGACGTGTGATCCAATACAACAGCCAGCAGAGTGATCTTGTTTGCTGTGGACTCATCTTGTTGTGTTTCCAATAATCATAATCATAATCATAATACTTACCCGCCTCTCCTCATGGCTCTCTTTTCCACCTCTTTTCCCCGCAGGAAGGAACTCAGTAAACATGTTTTTGGACAAGCTAAAGGCAGAGGACCTGCCTGCCCCGCGTCCAGCCGGGAGCATTGAGGTCGCCTTCACCCCTCGGGCCTTCCCCACAGCCAGCAGGGAGTCCCGGGCCCCCGAAGAGGAGGAGGTCAGCAGGCAGGGGACAGGGCGATTCCAGGGATGCATGTAGGACAAGCACAATCAAAGCAACCCCACAGGTGGCCATCCGGCTTCAACAATAATAATAATTGTAGGTTTTACCGGGCTATATGGCCATGATCTAGAAGCATTCTCTCCTGACGTTTCGCCTGCATCTATGGCAAGCATCCTCAGAGGTAGTGAGGTCTATTGGAACTAGGAAAATTGGGTTTATATATCTGTGGAATGACCAGGGTGGGACAAAGGACTCTTGTCTGCTGAAGCGAGGTGTGAATGTTTCAACTGATCACCTTGATTAGCATTTGATGGCCTGGCAGTGCCTGGGGCAATCTTTTGTTGAGAGGTGATTAGATGTCCTTCTTTGTTTCCTCTCTGTTGTTGTGCTGTTGTAATTTTAGAGTTTTTTTTAATACTGGTAGCCAGATTGTGTTCATTTTCATGGTTTCCTCCTTTCTGTTGAAATTGCCCACATGCTTCTTGTGTATTTCAATGGCTTCTCTGTGTAGCCTGACATGATGGTTGTGAGAGTGGTCCAGCATTTCTGTGTTCTCAAATCAAATGCTGTGTCCAGGTTGGTTCATCAGGTGCTCTGCTATGGCTGACTTCTCTGGTTGAAGGAGTCTGCAGAGCCTGAGTCTAGACCATAGCCATATAGCCTGAAAAAAACCTACAACCACCCAGTGATTCTGGCCATGAAAGCCTTCGACAATACGATAATAATAATAATGATGATGATAATAATAATAATCGAGTTGGAAGAGACCACATGGCCCGTCTATTCCAACACCCTTCTGCCTTCATGCAGGAAAAGCACAATCAAAGCATCCCTGGCAGATGGCCATCCAGTTTCAATAATAATAATAATAATAATTATTATTATTATTAATTAATTAATTAACTTCATCTATTCCAACCCCTTTTGCCATGCAGGAAAAGTATGATCAAAACAACCCGGACAGATGGCCATCCAGCCATAATAATAATAATAATAATTTTTTCTCGTGTCAGGAGTGACTCCTAGTGTGAGAGAATTGGCCGTTTGCAAGGACGTTGCCCAGGGGACGCCTGGATGATTTGATGTTTTTATCATCCTTTTGGGAGGCTTCTCTCATGTCCCCGCATGAAGAGCTGGAGCTGATAGAGGGAGCTCATCTGCCTCTCCCCGGATTCGAACCTGCGACCTGTCGGTCTTCAGTCCTGCTGGCACAGGGGTTCAACCCACTGCGTCACTGGGGGCTCCTAATAATAATAATAATAATAATAATAATAATAATAATAATAATAGAGTAGGAAGAGACTGCATCGGCCATGTACTCCAACCCCCTTTTGCCATGCAAGAAAAAGCGCAATCAAAGCATCCCCGACAGAGTGCCTTCCAGCCTGTCATAGAATCATAGATTTGGAAGGGATCCTCAAAGGCCATCCAGTCCAACCCCCTTCTGCCAGGAAGGACAACATCAAAGTCCTCCCAGCAGATGGCCACCCAGCCTGTCATCGAGCCATAGACTCCTATAGTAGGGCCATCTATTCCAGCCACCTTTTACCATGCAAGAAAAAGCACAATCAAATGACCGAAATGACCATTGCATCTCCCTCTCGTTTGTTCATTTATTTCCAGTGGCTGCGCAAACAAGCAGAGGCCCGCCGCATGATTGACGCCGCCGCTGCAGAGATTGAGGATTTACGAGAAGAGGAGAAGGACCCCGACTGGCTGAAAGACAAGGGAAAGTGAGTTCCTACGTCTCAGGTGGGAATGGCCTTGCTTTGGTTCGGAGGCAATAATAACTATGGGCCGCTCTATGTGCTTTGGCTGGCGGCCGAGCCTTCTGTTTACGCAGCTTTTCTGTGTTTAGCAAAATGTTTGCAACAGGAAACTACCTGGCGGCGGTCAATGCCTACAACCTGGCGATTCGCATCAACAGCCGGATCCCGGCCTTGTACCTGAACAGAGCTGCCTGCCACCTGAGGCTGAGGAACCTGCACAAGGCCATCGAAGACGCCTCCAAGGTACGGGCTATTGATGTCTTCTCTAACAGATATTTTAAAGCAGGCGTGGGCCAACTTCAGCCCTCTCTCCAGGGCTGAGAGCCGTTCAGCAGTGGAACTCTCTGCCCCAGAGTGTGGTGGAGGCTCCTTCTTTGGAAGCTTTGAAACAGAGGCTGGTTGGCCATCTGTCAGGGGTGATTTGAAAGCAATATTCCTGCTTCTTGGCAGAATGGGGTTGGACTGGATGGCCCACAAGGTCTCTTCCCACTCTAGGATTCTATGATTCTATGATTCTATGATTTTGGACTTCAATTCCCACAATTCCTAACAGCCAGTAAGCTGTTAGGAATTGTGTGAATTGAAGTCCAAAATATCTGGAGGGAGGGGCGAAGTTTGTTTGTTCGTTTGTTTATATCCTGCTTTATCTCTCAATTAAAAACATTACAACTTAAAATACACAAATATACAATAATAAAATAGTATATCATTATATATTATTATATATATAATGTAGCTTCAAACTACAAGAGAGGAGATTCCATCTGAACATGGGGAAGAACTTCCTGACTGTGAGAGCCGTTCAGCAGTGGAACTCTCTGCCACGGAGTGTGGTAGAGGCTCCTTCTTTGGAAGCTTTGAAACAGAGGCTGGATGGCCATCTGTCAGGGGTGATTTGAATGCAATATTCCTGCTTCTTGGCAGAATGGGGTTGGACTGGATGGCCCATGAGGTCTCTTCCCACTCTAGGATTCTGTGCTTTTATTCTATGATTCTAAGAACTTCCTGACTGTGAGAGCCGTTCAGCAGTGGAACTCTCTGCCCCGGAGTGTGGTGGAGGCTCCTTCTTTGGAAGCTTTTAAACAGAGGCTGGATGGCCATCTGTCGGGGGTGCTTTGAATGCAATATTCCTGCTTCTTGGCAGAGTGGGATTGGACTGGATGGCCCACGAGGTCTCTTCCAACTCTAGGATTCTATATTATCAGTAGTACCATATTTAATATATTCGTATTATTATATTACAATCTATATCTATAAAAATGCTCTGTGCGTCATGAGTACCTTAAAAACAAAAGAACCAATGAACGAAATCACACCAAATTTGGCAACAAAACGTCTCACAACACAAGGAGTGACTATCACTCAAAAAATTACGATTTTGTATTTGGGAGTTGTAGTTGCTGGGATTTATAGTTCACCTACAATCAAAGAGCATTCTGAACTCCATCAACGATGGAATTGAACCAAACTTGGCACACAGAACTCCCATGAACAACAGAAAATACTGGGAGGGTTTGGTGGGCATTGACCTTGAGTTTGGGAGTTGTAGTTCACTTACATCCAGAGAGCATGATGGACTGAAACAATTATGAATATGGACCAAACTTGGCTCAATATGCCCAAATGTGAACATGGTGGAGTTTGCGGAAAATAGACCTTGTAGTTGCTGGGATTCACAGTTCACCTACAATCAAAGAGTATTCTGAACTCCACCAACAATAGAATTGGGCCAAACTTGGCACACAGAACCCCCATGACCAACAGAAAATACTGTGTTTTCTGATGTCTTTGGTAACCCCTTTGAACCCCCTTGCGACCCTTCCAGGGGTCGCGACCCCCAGGTTGAGAAACGCTGCCCTATCGCCTCCTTGTTTTTCCTTTTTCTACTGACATAAGAAAATAAACCCTTTTGTTGTTTTTAATGTCCCTGGCAAGCCTGGGCTTGTTTTATGCTTTAGCCTTGTGGACCTTTTCCCTAAGAAACTTGCAGTTTCTTAAGTCACTCCTGACACGACAAAAACATTATATATATTAGCATTATTGCATTACAATGTTATAATTTCTATATATTATTATATTGTATATATTGAGGGGCTCCCAAGTGATGTTGAAGTTGGCCCATGCCTGTTCTAAAGCCTTGAGGCACAAGAACAAGCAGGAAATTATTATTATTATTATTATTATTATTATTATTCCCAAGGCTTTGGATTTATTGACTCCTCCCGTCCCTGACAACGCAAAGGCCAGGGCAAAGGCTCATGTCCGGCGTGGGACGGCCTTCTGCGAACTGGAATTGTATGCTGAAGGTAAGGGGAATGTTACATTTCTCTTATGATTTTTTAAAAAATTATTTATTTATTTCCATCCTGCTTTTCTCCAGCGTCGGGACTCAAAGCGGCGAAAAACATACACAAAAGGAAAGACATTGTGTATTATTTATTTATTTCAAGCATTTGTACTCCGTCCTTCTCACCCCCGAGGGGGAACTCAGGGTGGCTTTACAATAGGCAATCGTTAGATGCCGAACATCAAATTAACAATCATAATTAAACAACAGTTAAAACAGTTATAAACAAGGGACACGTCTTTACCCGGCCATGAAAGCCTTCGACAATACATATTTCTTTTGTTTTCCATGCTTTCGCTAGCGTCATCCTTGCGGCTGCTATTAGATAAAAAAAGTATCTTATCCTTATCCTGTGTAGTTTTATCTTTTTTTTTGATCCATATAACAATTACAGTCCCCTCCAAATATTACATTTTGTTGGTGATAGTTCTCTATTTGATCTAGCACGTCTTCATAAAATTCTTGCTGTTTTACATTTGGTGCGTATACATTTACTAATACCTATTTATCGGAAGTTACGTACGGAAGTTTGAGACTGCTCAAACTTCCGTACAGTGGCCCTTATTTCTCATCATGCCAGGAAGGTAATGCTCAAGATCCTGCAAGGAAGACTCCAGCCAGACATGGAGCGAGAGTTGCCAGATGTTCAAGCTGGGTTTAGAAAAGGCAGAGGAACCAGAGACCAGATTGCCAATATCCGGATGCTGGAGAATGGAGAAAGGCAGGGAGTTCCAGAAAAACATCTATTTCTGCTTCATTGACTATTGGAAAGCCTTTGACTGTGTGGATCATAACAAATTGTGGCAAGTCCTTGGTGGGATGGGCATCCCAAGCCACCTTGTCTCTCTCCTGAGGAATCTATACGAGAACCAGGGAGCAACAGTCAGAACTGACCACGGAACAACAGACTGGTTCAAGATTGGGAAAGGCGTCTGGCAAGGCTGCATACTCTCACCCAACCTCTTTAGCGTGTATGCAGAACACATCATGCGAAGACATGCGGGGCTGGATGAGTGCAAAGCTGGGGTGAAAATGGCTGGAAGAAACATTAACAACCTCAGATATGCAGATGACACCACTCTGGTGGCCGAAAGCGAGGAGGAGCTGAGGAGCCTTCTAATCAAGGTGAAAGAAGAAAGCGCAAAAGCCGGGTTGCAGCTAAACGTCAAAAAAACCAAGATGATGGCCACAAGAATGATTGACAACTGGGAAATAGAGGGAGAAAATGTGGAGGCCGTGACAGACTTTGTATTTCTAGGTGCAAAGATTAATGCAGATGCAGACTGTGGCCAGGAAATCAGAAGACGCTTCCTTCTTGGGAGGAGAGCAATGTCCAATCTCGATAAAATAGTAAAGAGTAGAGACATCAGACTGGCAACCAAGATCCATTGCCTAGTCCAAGCCATGGTCTTCCCTGTAGTCACCTACGGAGGTGAGAGCTGGACCTGAGGGAAGGCTGAGCGAAGGAAGATCGAGGCTTTTGAGCTGTAGTGTTGGAGGAAAGTTCTGAGAGTGCCTTGGACTGCGAGAAGATCCAACCAGTCCATCCTCCAGGAAATAAAGCCTGGATGCTCATTGGAGGGAAGGAGACGAGAGACAAAGTTGAAGAACTTTGGCTACATCATGAGGAGACAGCAAAGCCTAGAGAAGACAATTATGCTGGGGAAAGTAGAAGGTAAAAGGAAGAGGGGCCGACCAAGGGCAAGGTGGATGGATGGCATCCTTGAAGTGACTGGACTGACCTTGAAGGAGCTGGGGGTGGTGACGGCCGACAGGGAGCTCTGGCGTGGGCTGGTCCGTGAGGTCACGAAGAGTCGGAGGCGACTGAACGAATGAACAACAAATTTATCCTCCCCTATTTCACCATACATTATTATATATCAACCTTCCTCATCTTTCAATACCTTGTTTATGACAAAATTACATTTCTTTGCAATTATTATAGCTACACCTCTTGATTTTGATGACCCAAAGGATTTTTCATAGCTCCTTATCCAACTTGATTTTAATTCATTCAAACCCGGTTTATTCTGGTGTGTTTCCTGTAAGAAGATAACATCCGTTGTGTCCTTCTTCAGTAGGGCTTCAATCCGCCTTGTCTTAGTTACCTTTCCTAGACCTATAGTGTTAAGTGTTGAAATTCTTAATTTATTGGACATCATTTCCACTTCCATTTCAAAACTTTTTTGTGGCTTGATCCATTGTGAACACTAGTCCCTTGTAAAACTATTGCAAAATGTGCTGCAGGATGTCCCTCTTGCAAAGACAAACATTTCCCATATTTTTGTGATCGAACCAATTAGGAATTGACATTTATAACGCAGGAACAAAATAATAGTGTTACAAAGTGTTATTGTTAGTGTTTCGTAGTGTTGTTGTTAGTGTTACATACTGTTGTTGTTGTTCTTAGTCTTATTCTGTGGTGTTATCATGCCAAATCTTCCTACAGTGTGTAACCACCACCTAGGGCAGTGATGGGCAACTTTTTGAGCTTGGTGTGTCAAAATTTGCCAAAAACCTGAGCATAACTTGGGTGGGGTGTCAACTTTGAGAAAAAAAAACACACATATTTTTGCAATATTTATAGTTTAAATAAGAAAAATGTCTATTCCATGCTGAGTTATGGAGTGAACAATGCTCAAAGGTGCATATGTTAAATGTGTAGAGCCTTTTACAAATTTAAGGATGGAATTAGATTGGCTCTTGTAAGGTGTACTTCTCTGTATGCGGCCGCATGTGGCCACGTGTCATCAAAAATAGCCATGTGTGTCAGTGCTGAAACACGTGTCATAGGTTCACCATCACGGACCTTTCCCCTCCTTTTATTATTGTGCCAAGAAGAGTGTAGCCATTTCTGGTCTTCCTTTAGGATTCCCGCTTGGAAAATCAGTAGCATTGGGCACATTGTACAAAGTAAAGATGCTTAGAAGTCAATGCCCATTCTGCTTTCACAATAAAGTAGAATGTGCCGTATCATTACAATAGGTGTGTGCTGCCTTTCCCCTAGGCCTCCAAGATTATATTGCTGCACTCAAAATCGAACCTTCCAATAAAAATCTGGAAGAAGATGCTGAAAGGATTCGACACATAATTCAAGGGCAGGAGTGATTCTGGGGAAGAGCCATGCTGACTTAGGGCCCTTCGCCCCGTTATCAGTGGTCCCTCTGGCACTCCGGAGGAGAGGAAGAGCTGTGCCTGAGTTCCAGAAAGCTTTCTCTGTAGAAAATAATTCCATTTTTTTAAATGTAATACTTTTTCTCAATAAACAAAGTAAAGGAAATTCTCAGGAAGAGCTTGCATTTGTTTAAAAACTCTCAGCGGTATTGCATCTCTTCAATTGGACATCTCTGTCGGTCTGTCTCTCTGTATCTATTTATCTGTCTCCCTACAAAAGCTACAAAACAGGAGCTTCTTTGTTGAGTTCCAGGGCCAGAGAAGTAGATGGCGGAGACAGAAGAACGGCCTGCCTCAGGGGAGCGTGCTTGCTCCATCCATGTCCAACATCTACACAAATGACCAGCCACTACCAGAAGGGACAGAGATCATCTATGCTGATGATCGTGCCATCACTGCTCAAGCAGGAAGCTTCGAGATGGTAGAACAGAAGCATTCCGAAGCTCTAGGTGCTCTTGCTGCCTATTACAGGGAAAACCAACTGATTCCTAATCATATATCATATATATATAATCTCACAAAGGACGACCACCTCACCCGCCTCATAGGAAACCTGCTACAAAACAGGAGCTTTTTTGTTGAGTTCCAGGGCCAGAGAAGCAGATGGCGGAAACAGAAGAACGGCCTGCCTCAGGGGAGCGTGCTTGCTCCATCCATGTCCAACATCTACACAAATGACCAGCCACTGCCAGAAGGGACAGAGAGCTTCATCTATGCTGATGATCGTGCCATCACCGCTCAAGCAGGGAGCTTTGAGACGGTGTAACAGAAGCTCTCCGAAGCTCTAGGTGCTCTTACTGCCTATTACAGGGAAAGGCAGCTGATCCCCAACCCATCTAAAACACAGACATGTGCCTTTCATCTCAAGAACAGACAAGCATCCCGAGCTCTGAGGATGATTACCTGGGAAGGAATCTCACGGGAGCATTGCAGCACACCCGAATCCCTGGGAGGAGTCACTCTGGACCGTGCTCTGACCTACAAGAAGCACTGCCTGAACATCAAGCAAAAAGTGGGTGCTAGAAACAATATCATACAAAAGCTGACTGGCACAACCTGGAGATCGCAATCAGACACAGTGAAGACATCTGACCTTGCACTATGCAGCTTATGATACTGTGAACCACTGCCTCCTCCTGAGAAAAATGTCTAATCTCACAAAGGAAGACCACCTCACCCGCCTCATAGGAAAACTGCTACAAAACAGGAGCTTTTTTGTTGAGTTCCAGGGCCAGAGAAGCAGATGGCGGAAACAGAAGAACGGCCTGCCTCAGGGGAGCGTGCTTGCGCCATCCATGTTCAACATCTACACAAATGACCAGCCACTGCCAGAAGGGACAGAGAGCTTCATCTATGCTGATGATCGTGCCATCACCGCTCAAGCAGGGAGCTTTGAGATGGTTGAACAGAAGCTCTCTGAAGCTCTAGGTGCCCTTACTGCCTATTACAGGGAAAACCAGCTGATCCCCAACCCATCTAAAACACAGACATGTGCCTTTCATCTCAAGAACAGACAAGCATCCTGAGCTCTGAGGATTATTACCTGGGAAGGAAGGAATCCCACTGGAGCATTGCAGCGCACAAGTACCTGGGAGGAGTCACTCTGGACCGTGCTCTGACTTACAAGAAGCTCTGCCTGAATATCAAGCAAAAAGTGGGTGCTAGAAACAATATTATACGAAAGCTGACTGGCACAACCTGGGGATCACAACCAGACACAGTGAAGGCATGTGCCCTTGCGCTGTGCTACTCTGCTGCTGAGTATGCATGCCCAGTGTGGAACACATCTCACCACGCTAAAACAGTGAATGTGGCTCTTAATGAGACATGCTGCATTATCACGGGGTGTCTGCGCCCTACACCACAGGAGAAATTACACTGCTTAGCCGGTATTGCACCACCTGACATCCGCCGGGAAGTGGCAGCCAATAGTGAAAGGACCAAGGCAGAGACATCTCCAGCTCATCCCTACTTTGGGTATCAGCCAGCATGTCAACGATAGTTTTCTAAGATCTACAGAGACACTAGCTGGAACACCTCAGCAAGCAAGAGTCCAAAAGTGGCAGGCTCAAACCCAGAACTGATACCAGATGAGAGACTCCCCCCTGGGCACACAGAAGAAGACGGGGCGACTTGGAAGGCGCTGAACAGACTGCGCTCTGGCACCACGAGATGCAGAGCCAACCTCAAGAAATGGGGCCACAGAGTGGAATCCTGGACATGCGAGTGCGGAGAAGACCCAACCACTGACCCCCTGCTGCAATGCACCCTGAGCCCTGCCACATGATGCACAAGGGAGGACCTCCTTGCGGCAACACCAGAAGCACTCCAAGGGGACAGAGACTGGTCAAAGGACATTTAATCTACTACCAAGCTTGCGAATTTTGTATTTTGTCTGTTTGTTTTGTTCTGTTAGAAATGTAATACAATTCACTGGTTGCCCTGACACAACAAATAAATAAATCAACCGTAAGATGCCATTGATCTTAAGGCGCACCGTAATTTCCGTACCGCGACCAACAACACATGATGCACCTTTGAAGGTATTTTATTGGGCCAAGGGGGACCCCTGGGACTCTTAGGTCACATGGTGTTGACGAGGTCTTTGTGGTCGATGACCCTGCTCTTATCGACCCCGGTGTTGATGCCGTTGAGCTGGCTGCGCCCGCAGGCCGACTGGTAGACGGTGAAGGAGTTGTCGCGGGGCCAGAAGCGGCAGGGCGCCATCGGGGAGGTGGGGGGCACCGCCCCGTAGTCTCCGGAGGTCGTCTGGTAGAGCAGGAGGCGGGGCTTCCCCAGCAAGGGGGGGGCCCCGGTAGTCAGGCCCTTGGGGTCCAGGCCACAGGTGACCACCGGGTTCCCAGGATTGGCGCACAGGAACGACCCTGCTGCGGGGGTCTCTTCCGAAGACATGCCCAGTCCCTGCCGGAAAGGAAGGAAGACAGACAGAATTATCTATATATATAAGATCCTTAAGGTCATAATTAGGCGGTCAAAAACGGCTAAACCACCGGACGAAATCGCACCACATTTGGCCTGCTAATACCTCTTCCCCCAAGTTATGACCAACAACCCTGAGAAAGCCCACCAGACCGATGTAAGCACTCACGCTTGGGGAGGGCATGGGAGTGCGGGGGTTGCCGAGGGCAACTAAAACAACACGAAACGGGAGGGAGAGAAAGAGGGAAAGAAGGAGGGAAGGAGAGAAAAAAGGAAAGAAAGAAAGATAGAGAAGAAAGGAGGGAGATAAAGAGGGAAAGAAGGAGGGAAGGAAAGAAAGAAAGCAGGGTAGAGAAGGAAGGAAGGGGAGAGGAGGGAAAGAAGGAGAGAAGGAAAGAAAGAAAGGTAGAAAAGAAAGGAGGGAGAGAAAGAGGGAAAGAAGGAGGGAAGGAGAGAAAAAAGGAAAGAAAGAAAGATAGAGAAGAAAGGAGGGAGATAAAGAGGGAAAGAAGGAGGGAAGGAAAGAAAGAAAGCAGGGTAGAGAAGGAAGGAAGGGGAGAGGAGGGAAAGAAGGAGAGAAGGAAAGAAAGAAAGGTAGAAAAGAAAGGAGGGAGAGAAAGGGAAAGAAGGAGGGAAGGAAAGAAAGAAAGCAGGGTAGAGAAGGAAGGAAGGGGAGAGGAGGGAAAGAAGGAGAGAAGGAAAAAAGGAAGAGAGAGGAGGAGGGAAAGAAGGCGAGAAGGAAAGAAAGAAAGGTAGAGAAGAAAGGAGGGAGAGAAAGGGAAAGAAGGAGGGAAGGAAAGAAAGAAAGCAGGGTAGAGAAGGAAGGAAGGGGAGAGGAGGGAAAGAAGGAGAGAAGGAAAGAAAGGAAAGAAGATAGAGAAGGAAGGAAAGAGGAGGGAAAGAAGGAGAGAAGGAAAGAAAGAAAGGTATAGAAAGGAGGGAGAGAAAGAGGGAAAGAAGGAGAGAAGGAAAGAAAGAAAGCAGGGTAGAGAAGGAAGGAAGGGGAGAGGAGGGAGAGAAGGAAAGAAAGAAAGATAGAGAAGGAAGGAAAGAGAGGAGGAGGGAAAGAAGGAGAGAAGGAAAGAAAGAAAGGTAGAGAAGAAAGGAGGGAGAGAAAGAGGGAAAGGAGGGAAGGAAAGAAAGAAAAGGTAGAGAAGGAAGGAAGGGGAGAGGAGGGAAAGAAGGAGAGAAGGAAAGAAAGAAAGGTAGAGAAGGAAGGAAAGAGAGAAGGAAATAAAAAAGTGAAAGAAGGAAGGAGAGAAGGAACGAAAGAGGGAAGGAAGGAAGAAAGGAAGGAAGGAAGGAAGGAAGGAGACAAGGAAGGATGAAACCAAACAGCAAAGGAAGCGAGAAAAGAAACAGGTACAGAAGGAAGAAAGAAGAAGAGAAAGAAAAAGAGGGAAAGAAGGAAAGAGGGAGGGAAGAAAGGAGAGAGGAGAAAGAGGGAGGGAAGGTTTGCCACAGCAACGTGTGGCGGGTACAGCTAGTTATATAAATAAAAATGTAATGTTCATTGGTGGGATTAACGGAACTCAAAAACCACTGGACGAATTGACACCAAATTTGGACACAAGACACCTCTCAGGCCAACGAGTGACCATCACCCATAAAAACACAGGAAAACACAGCAGAAGGGACTTAAAAAGGAAGCCAAAAAACAAAAATTACATTACAACGCATGCACAAAACCACATATATAGGCGAACACACATATATACACACATATATGCACTCTCACACACAAAAAACATACACAGAAAAGAGGGAAGGAAAGAGGGAGAGGAGGAGGGGAGAGAAAGAAGGAAAGAAAAAGGGTAGAGAAGGAAGGAGAGAAGGAGGGAGAGAAAGAAGGAGGGAAGGAGAGAAGGAAAGAAAGAAGGGTAGAGAAGAAAGGAGAGAAGGAGGGAGAGAAAGGAGGGAAGGGGAGAAGGAAGGAAAGAAAGACGGTAGAGAAGGAGAGGAGGGGGAGAAAGGAGAGAAGGAAGGAAAGAAGGATAGAGAAGGAAGGAAGTCAAGAAGGAGGGAGAGAAAGAGGGAAAGAAGAGAAAGAAGGAGGGAAGGAGAGAAGGAAAGAAAGAAGGGTAGAGAAGGAGGGAGAGAAAGAAGGAGAAAAGGAAGGAAAGAAAGGGGTAGAGAAGAAAGGAGAGAAGGAGGGAGAGAAAGAAGGAGGGAAGGAGAGAAGGAAGGAAAGAAAGAAGGGTAGAGAAGGAAGTAAGTCAAGGAGGGAGAGAAAGAGGCAAAGAAGAGAAAGAAGGAGGGAAGGAGAGAAGGAAAGAAAGAAGGATAGAGAAGGAAGGAAGTCAAGAAGGAGGGAGGGAAAGAAGAGAAAGAAGGAGGGAAGGAGAGAAGGAAAGAAAGAAGAGTAGAGAAGGAAGGAAAGAAGGAGAGAAGGAAAGAAAGAAGGGTAGAGAAGGAGGGAGAGAAAGAAGGAGGGAAGGAGAGAAGGAAAGAAAGAAGGGAGAGAAAGAGGGAAAGAAGAGAAAGAAGGAGGGAAGGAGAGAAGGAAGGAAATAAAGAAGGGTAGAGAAGGAAGAGAAGGATGGAGAGAAAGAGGGAAAGAAGGAGGGCAGGAGAGAAGGAAGGAAGGAGAGAAGGAAATAAGTGAAAGAGGGAAGGATGGAGAGAAAGAGGGAAAGAAGGAGGGCAGGAGAGAAGGAAGGAAGGAGAGAAGGAAATAAGTGAAAGAGGGAAGGATGGAGAGAAAGAGGGAAAGAAGGAGGGAAGGAAGGAAAGAAAGAAGGGTAGAGAAGGAAGGAAGGAGAGAAGAAGGGAGAGAAAGAGGGAAAGAAGAGAAAGAAGGAGGGAAGGAGAGAAGGAAGGAAATAAAGAAGGGTAGAGAAGGAAGAGAAGGATGGAGAGAAAGAGGGAAAGAAGGAGGGCACGAGAGAAGGAAGGAAGGAGAGAAGGAAATAAGTGAAAGAGGGAAGGATGGAGAGAAAGAGGGAAAGAAGGAGGGAAGGAAAGGTAGAGAAGGAAGGAAGGAGAGAAGGAAATACACTTCGACAATACACTATTATTATTAGTAGTAGTAGTATAATTATTATTCTGGCCAGCTCTGGTGAGAAATAAGAATAACAACTTCAAAGACTGAATGTAGGGATGGCAGTGATGCCCAAGCTGTGGCCTTCCTTCCTTCCTTCCTTGTGTTTTGGACTCCAACTCCCAGAAGGCTCTGTTGTTTGGGCCCATAGGTGGGGCTTCTGGGTAATGGAGTCCAAAGCGCCAGGAAGGTTTCCCGGATGTTTGCTATGGGCTCGCCTCCTTTGGACGCTGCTGCTTCCTCTTTCCTCTTCTCGGCGTCGCCTTGGCAACCGCCTCCCTTGCCCTTGGCCCCGCCCCAAGGACGCGTCACCGGCGCGTGTCTTTGTTGACGTAGGTCTCCTTTGGCCCCGCCTCCCCCGCCCGCCGCCTTGTGGGCGCTGTAGTCCCCGCGCGGCTCTCTCTCCGCGGCGCCCACCGGAGGCGCGACTACGTCTCCCAGCCTGCCCCGGGCTCCGCTTCGGCGGGGAGTGCGCAGGCGCAGCAGAGGCCGGCTCGGGCTTGTTTGGGGAAGCAGAGGCGGAGGAAGGAGACAGGCAGGTAGGCCCGACTCAGGCCTAACTCGATTGGCCAACCCTGATTCACTCTCTCTGGGTTTGTGTGTGTGTGTCATATGGCATCTGTAATTAAGAGTCTGTGAAGAAAAGGAATTGTATATTATTATTATTATTATTATTATTATTATTGTTAATATGAATCCCTTTGAGGAGAGAAATGGCATATTATTATTATTATTATTATTATTAATATGAGTCTCTTTGAGGAGAGAAATTGTATAATAATAATAATAATAATAATAATGATAATAAATGTTTTTAGCATTGTTAGCAACTTTGAGTCTCTTTGGGGTATTAGTAATAAGAAAAATAAGAATTTATTATTATTATTATGGGGCAATGCTGACAGGGGACAGAGAAAAGGATGTCCAAAGAACTTCTAACTGTGCTAAGACACAAAAGAAACATGCACAAGAAGTGGAAAAGGGGAGAAATCACCAAAGAAGAATTCAAACAAATAGCCAACACCTGTAGGGAAAAGGTCCGCAAGACTATTAAGATTATTAATATGAGTCTCTTTGAGGAGAGAAATTGTATATTATTATTATTATTATTATTAATATGAGTCCCTTTGAGGAGAGAAATGGGATATGAATAATAGAATTTTAGCATCTGAGCCTCTATGAAGAAAAGAAATTGTATATTATTATTAATATTATTGTTAATATGAGTCTCTATGAAGAAAAAAATGGTATATTATAATAATAATAATGAGTCTCTTCATAGAGACTCATATTAATAATAATAATAATAATAATAATATACAATTTCTTTTCTTCATAGAGACTCATATTAACAATAATATTAATAATATACAATAATTGTGTATTATTATTGTATATTATTATTGTATATTATGCTGGTTGCTTCTGTGGCTTAAATCTAGACATAGTTTTCTAAGATATACAGAGACACTCGCTGGAACACCCCAGCAAGCGAGAGTCCAAAAGTGGCAGGCTCAAACTCAGCACCTCAACCAATGGCTGATACCAAATGAGAGACTCCCTCCTGGGCACACTTGGAAGGCGCTGAACAGACTGCGCTCTGGCACCACGAGATGCAGAGCCAACCTTCAGAAATGGGGCTACAAAGTAGAATCCTCGACATGCGAGTGCGGAGAAGAACAAACCACTGACCACCTGCTGCAATGCAACCTGAGCCCTGCCACATGATGCACAAGGGAGGACCTTCTTGCAGCAACACCGGAAGCACTCCAAGTGGCCAGATACTGGTCAAAGGACATTTAACCAACTACCAAACTCACAAGTTGTGTATTTTTCTGTTTGTTTGCTTTGTTCTGTTAGACTGGTTGTTCTGACATGACAAATAAATTGTATATTATTATTATTGTTAATATGAGTCCCTTTGCGGAGAGAAATTGTATATTATTATTATTATTATTGTTGTTGTTGTTGTTGTTGTTAATATGAGTCTCTATGAAGAAAAGAAATTGTATATTATTATTGTTATTGTTAATATGAGTCTCTTTGAGGAGAGAAATGGTATATAAATAATAGAATTTTAGCATCGTTGAGTCTCTATGAAGAAAAGAAATTGTATATGATTATTATTATTAATATGAGTCCCTTTGAGGAGAGAAATGGTATATTATTATTATTATTAATAATAATATGAGTCTGTTTGAGGAGAGAAATGGTATATAAATAATAGAATTTTAGCATCTTTGAGTCTCTATGAAGAAAAGAAATTGTATTTTATTATTATTATTAATATGAGTCCCTTTGAGGAGAGAAATGGTATATTATTATTATTATTATTATTATTATTAATATGAGTCTGTTTGAGGAGAGAAATGGTATATAAATAATAGAATTTCAGCATCTTTGAGTCTCTATGAAGAAAAGAAATTGTATATTATTATTATTATTATTATTAATATTAATATGAGTCTCTTTGAGGAGAGAAATGGTATATTAATAATAATAACAATAATAATAATAATATGAGTTATTGAGGAGAGAAATGGTATATGAATAATAGAATTTTAGCATCTTTGAGTCTCTATGAAGAAAAGAAATTGTATATTATTATTATTATTAAAATTATGCTGGTTGCTTCTGTGGCGAGAGAATCAACCGTCTACGAAGGCGCTGGCTGCTGGAGCTGATGAAAAACTGCACTGCATCCTGTCAGATCCCCAAAATCTGCCGCCCATGTGCCAGTCTGTGACTAGGGGCTTCCAGATTTCACAGTCCTGCCCCCGTCGCCACTTGCTGATCTCCATGGGACTTTGGGTTTGTTTTTATTTTCTTTGGAAGACGCCTGTGCGTGGTTTTTTTTAATGTGTGGAGGTCAGTGCACAACTGATCAACACACAGTCTTCACAGAGTGAGGTTCCACTGGTGATGTAGTTTGACACAATGACCGTGGCTTCTCAGTCTGTTCCAGCCTTCTCCCGCCTTCACAGCTGTTGTAACATGTAACATGTACCATGTTATCCTCCACCTGCTCCACCATTGAGGTCTTTGAGTCTTTGGACTGTGCTTGGTCTCGAACCTCCCCCGCGACCGCTCCTGGGAGTGCACGACTTCGGTTGTTGTGCCTACAGGTTAATACACACAAGCCCCCTCACCACGACAAGGTGACAGTCCATCGAGGGGGGCAAGCTATTCAACCTCAGCAGACTGAAAGCCAAAACCAAGGTTACAACAACATCTGTTATAGAACTCCAGTATGCTGATGACAATGTTGTCTGTGTGCATTCAGAAGAAGATCTACAAGCCACTCTAAACACCTTCACAGAAGCATACAAGAAGCTCGGCCTGTCATTGAACATCGAGAAAACCAAGGTGCTGTCCAGCAGTCGCCAGCCAATCCCTCTCCAATGCCAGAAATACAGCTTAATGGTGTAACATTAGAAAATGTTGACCATTTCCGCTCCCTTGGCAGCCACCTCTCCACCAAAGTCAACATCGACACAGAAGACGGGGCGACTTGGAAGGCGCTGAACAGACTGCGCTCTGGCACCACGAGATGCAGAGCCAACCTCAAGAAATGGGGCCACAAAGTGGAATCCACGACATGCGAGTGTGGAGAAGAGCCAACCACTGACCACCTGCTGCAATGCACCCTGAGCCCTGCCACATGATGCATGATGGAGGACCTCCTTGCGGCCACACCAGAGGCACTCCAAGGGGACAGAGACTGGTCAAAGGACATTTAATCAACTACCAAGCTTGCAAATTTTGTTTTGTGTCTGTTTGTTTGTTTTGTTCTGTTAGAAATGTAATACAATCGTCTGGTTGCCCCTGACACGATAAATAAATAAATAAACATCATCATAATTTTATTTATTTTATTTTTATTCGAACTTCTATGCGGCCACTCCCCTGGGGCTCGGAGCGGCTTACAAGAATGGCTAAAAATCTAACACAATTTAAAAACTATGTAAAACAATTTAAAAACAGCAATATACCCTGCTTTATCCCTCCTGAAGGAGACTCAAAGTGGAAATTATTATTATTATTATTATTATTATTATTATTATTATTATTATTATTGGGAGGCTATGGTATATAATTTATTTATTTGACCAGTGATATGACCATTTCAAAATAGAACATGAATAAAAAAACAAGGCAAAAGGTGGGGTAGTTATGGAACATGGCCATACAGACCGAAAAACTCACAGCAACCCAGAGATTCCAGCCATGAAAGCCTTCTACAACACATTATTATTATTACTACTACTACTACTACTACTACTATTATATTTATTTATACCGGGCTCAAAGCGGCTTAACATTTAAAGCATCAGCATACCAATATCAATATGCAAACATTAAAACAGAATTAAATATAAACAGTATTATTATTATTATTAAACTTTATCTGTACCCCGTGAAGCACTGAGCTGCTGAGCTTGTTGATCGAAAGGTCGCAGGTTTGATTCCGGGGAGCGGCGTGAGCTTCCGCTGTCAGCCCTAGCTTCTGCCAACCTAGCAGTTCGAAAACATGCAAATGTGAGTAGATCAATAGGTACCGCTCCGGCGGGAAGGTAAGGGCGCTCCATGCAGTCATGCCGGCCACATGACCTTGGAGGTGTCTACGGACAACGCTGGCTCTTCGGCTTAGAAATGGAGATGAGCACCACACCCCAGAGTCAGACACGACTGGACTTAATGTCAGGGGACGACCTTTACCTTTACCATCTCCCCAAGAGACTCGGTGCGGCTTACATGAGGCCGAGCCCATAATACCGTGATGGTGAACCTATGACATGTGTGTCAGCACTGACACGCGTGGCTATTTTTGATGACACGCAGACACATGTGGCCACATACAGAGAAATACACCTTATAAGAGGCAATCTAATTCCATCCTTAAATCTGTAAAAGGCTCCACAAATTTAACATCTGCACGTTCGAGCATTGTTCACTCCATAACTCAGCATGGAATATACTTTTTTCTTATTTAAACTATAAATATTGCAAAATTATGTTGACACCCCACCCAAGATATGCTCAGGTTTTTGGCAAATTTTGACACACCGAGATCAAAAGGTTGCCCATCAGTGCCATAATACAACAATAGAACATAGCAACAGTAATACAACAATAAATAAAAACTCATAAACAGAAAATAGCAATAAAAATAAAAATTAATTTTTAATTTTAATTTTTAAGTATTAAAAATTTCACAGATTAAAAACCCATTAAAATATATTCAAAGTTAAAATGGCTATTATTACTGTTACTTATGGGCCAGTCCACCATTCAGCAATGGATAGAAGGGATCTGTTCTAGCTGGACTCATCTCCAGAATGCCAGCCGATAATAACATAGCTATGGTGATATTATTATTATTATTATTATTATTATTATTGAACGAGAGCTGCTTCCTCATGCGCTGCCTCTCCTTGTGTCTTTCCAGCTCTCGGCTTTGGAAAATGGCAGAGAATTCCAGCGACAGCGATTCCTCGTGTGGTTGGACCGTCATCAACCATGAGGTCTGATCCTTGTGTTTGGTCCTTGCCTCTTCCTTCCTTCCTTCTGTGTCTCTTCATAGATTTACACTGTGTCGCACTTTAATTTTTGTTCCTGGGTTCTTAATGTCATTTCCTAAATTGGTTCTGTCATACAAATATGGGAAAAGTTTATGAAACTGCACAAACTTTGTCTGTGCGGGAGGGACATTGCACGTCTTGCGATGGTTTTACAGTGAATATTTCACGGAGTCTCAACGAATTCAACCTAGTTTGTGGCACAAAAACAAAGTTTCTGGAGTAGAACAACTACTTTCAAAGCCAGGACCACACCATGAAACAGAAATGACACTTTCAAACCGAGAACAGGACATTTTTCAAACTTTACTACAATCTTTACTACATCTTCTGGCTTCAGGAAAGGCAAACGCTGCACATCGCAAGTGCTAAACCTGACTCAGCACATAGAAGATGGCTTTGAAAGGCAGCAGATTATAGGAGGTGTCTTTATAGACCTATCCGCGGCTTATTATGTTGGTGGGCAGGAAAAGAGATTGAAAGATAGAATCATAGAATCATAGAATCAAAGAGTTGGAAGAGACCTCATGGGCCATCCAGTCCAACCCCATTCTGCCAAGAAGCAGGAATATTGCATTCAAATCACCCCTGACAGATGGCCATCCAGCCTCTGCTTAAAAGCTTCCAAAGAAGGAGCCTCCACCACACTCCGGGGCAGAGAGTTCCACTGCTGAACGGCTCTCACAGTCAGGAAGTTCTTCCTAATGTTCAGATGGAATCTCCTCTCTTGTAGTTTGAAGCTATTGCTCCGCGTCCTAGTCTTCAAGGAAGCAGCAAACAAGCTTGCTCCCTCCTCCCTGTGGCTTCCTCTCACATATTTATACATGCTATCATGTCTCCTCTCAGCCTTCTCTTCTTCAGGCTAAACATGCCCAGTTCCCTAAGCCGCTCCTCATAGGGCTTGTTCTCCAGTCCCTTGATCATTTTAGTCGCCCTCCTCTGGACACATTCCAGCTTGTCAATATCTCTCTTGAATTGTGGTGCCCAGAATTGGACACAATATACCAGGTGTGGTCTAACCAAAGCGGAATAGAGGGGTAGCATTACTTCCTTAGATCTAGACACTATGCTCCTATTGATGCAGGCCAGAATCCCATTGGCCTTTTTTGCTGCCACATCACATTGTTGGCTCATGTTCACCTTCCTCCCCACGAGGACTCCAAGATCTTTTTCACACGTACTGCTCTCGAGCCAGGCGTCACCCATTCTGTATCTTTGCATTTCATTTTTTCTGCCAAAGTGGAGTATCTTGCATTTGTCACTGTTGAACTTCATTTTGTTAGTTTTGGCCCATCTCTCTAATCTGTCAAGATAGTTTTGAATTCTGCTCCTGTCCTCTGGACTATTGGCTATCCCTCCCAATTTGGTGTCATCTGCAAACTTGATGATCATGCCTTCTAGCCCTTCATCTAAGTCATTAATAAAGATGGGCTCAAAGCCAACCTTCAAAACTCTGGCATAGACACTGAGAAGCCCTGGCCTGTGAGTGTTCCAGCTGGAGGTCAGCTGTGACCAGCAGTGCTGCAGAATTTGAAGAGGCACGAATGGAGGGCGAAAGAGAGAAATGTGCCAAGAGGAAGGCGCGTCAAGCCAACCCCGACTGGGACCGCCTTCCACCTGGAAACCGATGCCTTCACTGTGGGAGAAGATGTAGGTCAAGAAAAGGGCTCCACAGCCACCTACGGGCCCACCCTGGAGGATTATCCTACTCGGACAACGAGGGATCGCCTAAGTAAGACTTAGTGTCAGGGGAAACCTTTACGTTTACCTAATGGCTGTATAAGTACTCAGTTCTTGTGGGTTTTTTCGGGCTATATGGCCATGTTCTAGAGGCATTTCTCCTGACGTTTCGCCTGCATCTATGGCAGGCTTCCTCAGAGGAAGCCTGCCATAGATGCAGGCGAAACGTCAGGAGAAATGCCTCTAGAACATGGCCATATAGCCCGAAAAAAACCCACAAGAACTGAGTGATTCCGGCCATGAAAGCCTTCGACAATACATTGTATAAGTACTCATTAGCTTGGTCCATCTTTTATATCAATCATTGCTGTGGCCTGGTCTGTGTATATTTGTTTTGTGTGTGTTTATATGTGTTTATGTGTGTGTATATATTTGGTATATATGTGTGTTTGTGTATATATATGTGTGTATATATTTGTGTGTTTATATATGTACAGGCATATTGTGTATACATGCATATTTGTGTGTATATGTGTGTATGTATGTGTATATAAATATGTCTGTGCATGTGTATGTATGTATATATATGTGTATATATTTGTGTGTTTATATGTGTACATGCATATTGTGTATATGCTTATCTATATAGAATCATAGAATTGAAGAGTTGGAAGAGACCTCCTGGGCCATCATCCAGTCCAACCCCATTCTGCCAAAAAGCAGGAATATTGCATTCAAATCACCCCTGACAGATGGCCATCCAGCCTCTGTTTAGAAGCTTCCAAAGAAGGAACCTCCACCACACATATGCATATTCGTGTGTATGTATGTGTGTGCGCATGTGTCTATGTATGTGTGCATGTGTATATGTATAAGTGTATATTTGTGTGTGTTTGTGCATATATATACTGTGTGTGTATGAATGTGTGCATGTGTATATGTATATGAGTGTATGTGTGTATGTATATTGTGTATTTTGGGTTTTTTTAAGTCTGTTCTGCTGGGGTTGTGTGTGTGTGTGTGTGTTTAGGGGTGATGGACACTTGTTAGGTGTGTGGTGTCCAAATTTGGTGTCAATTCGTCCAGTGGTTTTTGAGTTGTGTTAATCCCACAAACGAACATGACATTTTTATTTATATAGATATATATATATCTATTTTTATTATTTATTTATATTTTATTATCTATCTATCTATCTATGGAGCCCCCGGTGGCGCAGTGGGTTAAAGCACTGAGCTGCTGAGCTTGTTGATCGAAAGGTCGCAGGTTCGATTCCGGGGAGCGGCGTGAGCTTCCGCTGTCAGCCCTAGCTTCTGCCAACCTAACAGTTCGAAAACATGCAAATGTGAGTAGATCAATAGGGAAGGTAAGGGCGCTCCATGCATTCATGCCGGCCACATGACCTTGGAGGTGTCTACGGACAACGCTGGCTCTTCGGCTTAGAAATGGAGATGAGCACCACACCCCAGAGTCAGACATGATTGGACTTAATGTCAGGGGACTACCTTTACCTTTTTATATATATCTATATACATACATACATCATTATTTATTATTATTCTCTGCCATTCCTTGCCTTGCTGTGCCTCCTCTTATTCTGTTTGGTGGCGAGGATGGGCTTTCTGTTTCCTGGTTGGACTGAATGCTGTAGCATAACCGGTTGAGTTTGGTTTTATTGCCTGCAGCATTGAGTGTCCCTGTTAATATTTACTCGGCATCCTGGATGGATGGATGAATACATAAATGGATTTTATTGTAATGGTCACAGACCAGGAATACAAAGTATTAAAACATTACAATCAGAGGTAATTTAAAAAAAAATACATTAAGGTCAATGATTCAAAACATTAAAAGCAGAACGTCCCCAACGTGAGGTCGTCTGGATGGGCTCTAATAAAAAATCTGTGGGTGTGGGCACTAAGTGCGAGAGTAAAAGGCCCGAAGTCACGCATGGCTCTCATCTAGGGCGGCAAGGCATTCCATAAGGCAGGGGCAGAAATAGAGAAACCTCATCTGATCCTTTCCAAGGACACTTCTCTCGGACCTGGTATATGGAGTAAGTCACGTTGGGCTGGTCATTGCGACCTCCGATGATGGGAGAAGGAGAGGCGGTCCCTAAGGTACGATGGACCCTGGCCGTAAAGAGTTTTGAAGGTCAGAACTAGCATCTTCTACAGGCCATGGGACTCAGTTGGAAGCCAATGTCAATGTTGCAGCACTGAAGGTGTTCTATGGCATTTCATGGGCGTTCTTGTGAGTAGCCTGGCTGCCGCATTCTGAACAATACGGAGCTTTCGGGTCGTAGACATCGGAAAGCCAACATACAGGGTGTTGCAATAGTCCAGCCTAGACGTGACCGTGGCATGGATGACAGTTGCCAGAGCCTCGTCCGACAGGTAGGGTGCCCGTTGCCTCGCTTGTCATAGATGGGAAAAGGCCTGTTTCCTGGCAGCAGCAACCTGAGCTTCCTTTGTCAGCTGTGAATCCAGGATGACACCCAAGCTCTTAACAGTGGTCGATGGAGATAGGGCGGCACCATCGAAGGTGGGTAATGGAGGAGTCAGACCTGACAGAGAATCTCAGTCTTCGCCGGGTTCACCTTCAGTCTGCTAGCACGTACCCAGTTCGACAGAGCCTCCAGACATAGGGTGAAATTGTCTGGAATTGACGTTGGCCCAACTGGAATTTCCGAGCCATTTCCAAGGGCAGCCCCACGTAGATTGCATTACAGTAATCCAGTCTAGAGGTGACTAAGGCATGGACCACCTTGGCTAGATCCACCTTCATGAGGTATGGTCGAAGTTGGCGCACGAGTCTCAATTGTGCAAAGGCCCTCCCGGATACCGCCAACGCCTGAGCCTCAAGCGTGAGCGATGAATCCAAGAGGACACCCAGACTGCGGACCTGTGGCTTCAGGGGGAGTGCAACCCCGTCCAGCACAGGTAGGGCGACTAAAATGATCAAGGGTCTGGAGAACAAGCCCTATGAGGAGCGGCTTGGGGAGCTGGGCATGTTTAGCCTGAAGAAGAGAAGGCTGAGAGGAGATATGATGAGGGCCATGTATAAATATGTGAGGGGAAGCCACAGGGAGGAGGGTGCAGATCAAGGGTCTGGAGAACAAGCCCTATGAGGAGCGGCTTAAGGAGCTGGGCATGTTTAGCCTGGAGAAGAGAAGGCTGAGAGGAGATATGATAGCCATGTATAAATATGTGAGAGGAAGCCACAGGGAGGAGGAGGGAGCAAGCTTGTTTTCTGCTTCCCTGGAGACTAGGACGCAATGGAACAATGGCTTCAAACTACAAGAGAGGAGATTCCATCTGAACATGAGGAAGAACTTCCTGACTGTGAGAGCCGTTCAGCAGTGGAACTCTCTGCCATGGAGTGTGGTGGAGGCTCCTTCTTTGGAAGCTTTTAAGCAGAGGCTGGATGGCCATTTGTCAGGGGTGCTTTGAATGCAATTTTCCTGCTTCTTGGCAGAATGGGGTTGGACTGGATGGCCCAGGAGGTCTCTTCCAACTCTTTGATTCTATGATTCTATACGCCGATCCAGTTTACAATTGACCAGGAGGACCTCTGTCTTGTCGGGATTGATCTTCAGCTTGTTCCTCCTCATGCAGACAGCCACAGTGGTCAGACACTCATCCAGCACCCGAGAGGCTTCCTTGGAGTTGGGTGGAAATGAGTAGTAGAGTTGTGTGTCATCTGCGTAGAGATGGCACCCAACTCCAAAACTCCGGATGACCTCTCCCAGCGGTTTCATGTAGATGTTAAAAAGCATGGGAGACAGAATGGAGCCTTGCGGGACCCCACAGGTCAAAGGCCAGGGGTCCAAGCAGGCATCTCCCAGCTTCACCATCTGGGAACGACCCTCCAGGAAGGACCGGAGCCATGACAGAACCGTGCCTCCAAGGCCCATCCCGGAGAGTCGTCTCAGAAGGATACCATGGTTGATGGTATCGAAAACCGCTGAGATGTCCAAGAGAACCAACAGAGTCACACTCCCCCTGTCCAGCTCCCTGCGGAGATCATCCACCAAGGTGACCAAAGCTGTCTCAGTACCGTGACCAGGCCTGAAGCCAGACTGTGACTGGTCCAGGTAATTGATGTCATCAAGGAAACCCTGGAGCTGAGAGGTGACCACCCGCGCCAACACCTTGCCCAAGAAAGGGAGGCTGGAGATTGGTCTATAGTTGTTCAAGACCGTGGAGTCAAGGGAGGTCTTTTTCAGGAGTGGTCGAACCACAGCCTGTTTTAGTCAAGATGGAATTTATTTTATTATTTATTTAAAAGTTTTCTATACCCATCTTATCACCTCCAGGAGGGACTCAGATCCGGTTCGCAACACGTGTTCATATACAAAAATACAAACCACACAATGCATTATCATTACACGTTAAAAACATATTACAATACAACATCGTCATCATCACAATCACACAGCCAGGTCATCAAAAACATTCCTGGTCATAATTCACAGTTAACTCATTCTTCACCACAATTCAAGAGAGATATTGACTCTAAGCTGGAATGTGTCCAGAGGAGGGCGACTAAAATGATCAAGGGTCTGGAGAACAAGCCCTATGAGGAGAGGCTTAAGGAGCTGGGCATGTTTAGCCTGAAGAAGAGAAGGATGAGAGGAGATATGATGAGAGCCACGTATAAATATGTGAGAGGAAGCCACAGGGAGGAGGGAGCAGATCAAGGGTCTGGAGAACAAGCCCTATGAGGAGCGGCTTAGGGAACTGGGCATGTTTAGCCTGAAGAAGGCTGAGAGGAGATATGATAGCCATGTATAAATATGTGAGAGGAAGCCACCGGGAGGAGGAGGGAGCAAGCTTCCTTTCTGCTTCCCTGGAGACTAGGACGCAGAACAATGGCTTCAAACTACAAGAGAGGAGATTCCATCTGAACATGAGGAAGAACTTCCTGACTGTGAGAGCCGTTCAGCAGTGGAACTCTCTGCCCCGGAGTGTGGTGGAGGCTCCTTCTTTGGAAGCTTTTAAGCAGAGGCTGGATGGCCATTTGTCAGGGGTGATTTGAATGCAATATTCCTGCTTCTTGGCAGAATGGGGTTGGACTGGATGGCCCATGAGGTCTCTTCCAACTCTATGATTCTATGATTCTATGACCCTTCCATGTGGACCAGAGTTGACGCAGTTGTCAAAGGCCGCATTCCATAGTCAAGTCTTTGTTAATTTCCTGAATGTCAGGAGGGAGGGAGCCGTTCTAATCTCCTGTGGGAGGGAGTTCCAAAGCCGGGGAGCCACCATCGAGAAGGCCCTGTCTCTCATTCCCACCAGTGGTGGGATCGAGAGCAGCCCCCCCCCCCCCCCCCGGAAGATCTTAAAAACCTTGATGGAAAAATCCCCTGGTCCAGCGATGCAATGTGAAGGCACATTGGGTGCTTTTGGTTGTGGCTGTGATGCCATTCTCTCCATCTCCATGTCTCTTTCCACAGGGATCTGACATTGAGGCCTTGGTCTCCGAAGGCGAAGGACTATGTGTCTCCGCAGAGCCAGAGCCGGAGGAGCTGCCGCCGCTCCTGCAGGAAAGTGACCAGCAAGAACAGCCGGCCCTGGACTTGCAAGGTCAGCTCAGGAAGAGGGAGACCCCTTTCCCCATTTCCCCAACTGCCCACTCAACAGACCCCCATAGAGGCTCCAGGAGCAGGGGCTTCTTGTTGGAATCAAATGCTCACCTTTCCCAAAATGACGCTGCACATGAGAATCTGGTCATACGGCTGTCAACTTGGTGCTGAGCATAAGCCAGAGGGGAACCAACTGCTAGGAATTGTAGGACTTGAAGTCCAAAAGTTGGCCCATGCCTGCTCTATAGCATTGAACCAAAGAAATCCATGTGGATTCATTCTAAAGCAGTGTTTCTCAACCTTCCTAATGCCGTGACCCCTTAATACAGGTCCTCATGTTGTGGTGACCCCCAACCATAATCCTAACATTATGAATCACCATGTAAATAATGATCTGCAGGATGTATTTTCATTCACTGGCGCAAATTTGGCACAAATACCCAGTATGCCCAAATTTGAATACTGGTGGGGTTGGGGGTGTGTGATTGAGTTTGTCATTTGGGAGTTGTCGTTGCTGGGATTTGTAGTTCACCTGCAATCAAAGAGCATTCTGAACTCCACCAACGATGGAATTGAACCAGGTGGGATTGATTTTGTCATTTGGGAGTTGTTGTTGCTGGGATTTGTAGTTCACCTGCAATCAAAGAGCATTCTGAACTCCACCAACAATGGAATTGAACCAAACTTGGCACACAGAACTCCCATGATCAACAGAAACCACTAGAAGGGTTTAGTGGGCATTGACCTTGAGTTTGGGAGTTGTAGTTCGCCTACATGTAGAGAGCACTGTGGGCTCAAACAATGATGAATCTGGACCAAACTTGACACAAGCATGCAGTACGCCCAAATGTGAAAACTGATGGGGTTTGGGGAAAATAGACTTTGACATTTGGGAGTTGTACTTACTGGGATTTGTAGTTCACCTACAATCAAGGAGCGTTCCGAACCCCACCAATGATAGAATTGGGCCAAAGTTCCCACACAGAACCCCCATGACTGACAGAAAATACTGTGTTTTTGATGGTCTTTGGCAACCCCTTTGACAGCCCCTCACAACCCCCTCAGGGGTCCCGACCCCCAGGTTGAGAAACACTGTTCCAAAGCGTAGGTGCACCCCAAAGCTTTTTGCCAGTGCACATTTCATTCAGCAGTGAATCATTTGGTAGCAGGGGTTTTGAAAATGGAGATGCACATGAGATTTAAGTACATACGTGTGCTTTTTGTCCTTTGTCCCCCCTCCCCCCCCCCCCCCACCGCCTCGCATTATCCAGATCAGGATGCAAACAGGCACAAATTGGGGGGTGATTGTGTCATATTTGCCATCTTTTATGTGTTCAACTTTGTTTCCCGCAGCTGAATTTGGCCAAGGCGACGTGTCCACAGTGGCCGACCAGAGCCCCTTGGAGACCACCAAGGACGCCCAGGAGGAGGTCAGTGGAAAAGAACCCCGTTTATCATAGAAAAGCAAGGAAGAGGGTTGAGGAGGAGGATGGAGAAGGATGGAGAGTAGCAGCCCCCCTTTCCCAGTTTTGCTCTGGCTGCGAATATCTATATATATATATAAATGCTCTGTTCGTTTTGAGTGGCATCATAACTCAAAAATAGCTGGACTAATTGCCAACAAATTTGGCCACAAGACACCTACTAACCCAAGGAGTGATCATCACTCGGAAATTTTGTCATTTAGGAGTTGTAGTTCTTGGGATTTATAGTTCACCTACAATCAAAGAGTATTCTGAACTCCACCAACGATGGAATTGAACCAAACTTGGCACACAGTTCTCCCATGATCAACAGAAAACGCTAGAAGGGTTTGGTGGGCATTGACCATGAGTTTGGGAGTTGTAGTTCACCTACACCCAGAGAACACTGTGGACTCAAAAACGAAGGATCTAGACCATACTTGGTAAGAATACTCCATATGCCCAAATATGAACACAGATGGAGTTTTGGGGAGATAGGCCTTGATGTTAGGGAGTTGTAGTTACTGGATTTATAGTTCACCTACAATCAAAGAGCATTCTGAACTCCACCAACAATGGAATTGAACCAAACTTGGCACACAGAACTCCTATGATCAACAGAAAACACTAGAAGAGTTTGGTGGGCATCGACCTTGAGTTTGGGAGTTGTAGTTCACCTACATCCAGAGAACACTGTGGACTCGAAACAATGAAGGATCTAGACCATACTTGGTAAGAATACTCCATATGCCCAAATATGAACACAGATGGAGTTTGGGGGAAATAGGCCTTGACGTTAGGGAGTTGTAGTTACTGGATTTATAGTTCACCTACAATCAAAGAGCATGCTGAATCCCTCCAATGATAAGTAGGTGTCTTGTGGCCAAAATTGGCAGCAATTTGTCCAGTGGTTTTTGAGTTATGTTAACCCCACAAAAGAACATTACATTTTTATTTATATAGAATCATAGAATCATAGAATCAAAGAGTTGGAAAAGACCTCATGGGCCATCCAGTCCAACCCCCTTCTGCCAAGAAGCAGGAATATTGCATTCAAATCACCCCGGACAGATGGCCATCCAGCCTCTGCTTAAAAGCTTCCAAAGAAGGAGCCTCCACCACACTCCCTCCGGGGCAGAGAGTTCCACTGCTGAACGGCTCTCACAGTCAGGAAGTTCTTCCTCATGTTCAGATGGAATCTCCTCTCTTGTAGTTTGACGACATTAATAGATTCATAGAATCCTAGAATCCAAGAGTTGGAAGAGACCTCCTGGGCCATCATCCAGTCCAGCCCCATTCTGCCAAGAAGCAGGAATATTGCATTCAAATCACCCCTGACAGATGGCCATCCAGCCTCTGTTTCAAAGCTTCCCAAGAAGGAGCCTCCACCACACTCCCTCCGGGGCAGAGAGTTCCACTGCTGAACGGCTCTCACAGTCAGGAAGTTCTTCCTCATGTTCAGATGGAATCTCCTCTCTTGTAGTTTGAAGCCATTCTTCCCTTGTGTCCTAGTCTCCAAGGAAGCAGAAAACAAGCTTGCTCCCTCCTCCTTCCTGTGGCTTCCTCTCACATATTTATACATGGCTATCATATCTCCTCTCAGCCTTCTCTCTCATATAGATGATTCTATGGCTCAGGGCAGGTTACCGAAGAATGAAATGCCACAAACACTGCAGAAACACCCCATACGCATTATGAAAACGTCCCTCTGTGAAAGCGCCCTCTTCCTTGTTGACATCCTTTCCGGTCTCGATTCCCCAGGGCGATCTCCACTTGCCGCTTTCTCTTTGTGAGTGCCTTGTCTCCCTGGCTCTTCTTTCCCAGGGTGCAAAGGGGCCCTTGCCGGAGGACGGGGCCTGCCTGGGGGCCCTGAGCGACGACTCGGACATTGTGACGCTGGAGGCCCCCAAAGCGGAGGAAGGCCTTGGGAGCCAAAGCGAGGCCCCGGAAGCGCCTGCGGATGACGGGCCCACGGCCACCGACATGGGCTCCGACATGGGCTCCTCCTTCAGCAGCCAGTACACCTTCTGCCAGCCGGAGGCAGGTGAGCAGGGGCCTCGGGGCCACTTCCCGGGGAGACGGGCTTTTGGAAAGGCTTGACCTACTGGAAAAGACAGCCATAAGGGTTATGGATGCCTTTTGGAAAGGATGACATCAGAAGATTACCGCATATACTCAAGTATAAGCCGACCTGAATATAAGCCGAGGTATCTAATTTTACCCCCCAAAAACGGGAAAACGTACTGACTCAAGTATAAGCCGAGGGTGGGAAATGCAGCAGGTACTGGTCAGTTTCAAACAATATACTACTAATAGTACAATATAATAATATATAATATTAATATATAATATTAATATTGTGCTGTGATAATAAAATAATATATACATATAATATTATAATGTAATACAATATAATAATATTGTACAATATAATATTATAATGTAATACAGTATAATAATATGCAACACTAATATTCTTTTATGCTAATAATATAATATATTATACATACATATAATAATAATATAATGTAATACAATATACTACTAATAATATAATATAATAATATGTAATATTAATATTGTGCTATGATAATAAAATAATATATATACATATAATATTATAATGTAATACAATATAATAATATATAACACTAATATTGTGCTATGCTAATAATATAATATTATATATATATATATAATAATATAATGTAATACAATATACTAATAATACAATAATATATGTTTATATTGTGCTAATGTAATACAATATAATATACAACACTAATATTCTTTCATGCTAATAATATAATATATATACATATAATAATCATATAATGTAATACAATATACTACTAATAATATAATATAATAATATGTAATATTAATATTGTGCTATGATAATAAAATAATATATATACATATAATATTATAATGTAATACAATATAATAATATATAACACTAATATTGTGCTATGCTAATAATATAATATTATATATATATATATAATAATATAATGTAATACAATATACTAATAATACAATAATATATGTTTATATTGTGCTAATGTAATACAATATAATATACAACACTAATATTCTTTCATGCTAATAATATAATATATATACATATAATAATCATATAATGTAATACAATATACTACTAATAATATAACATAATAATATATAATATTAATATTGTGCTATGATAATAAAATAATATATATACATATAATATTATAATGTAATACAATATAATAATATGTAACACTAATATTCTTCTATGCTAATAATATAATACATTATATATCTATATAAATAAAAATGTAATGTTCGTGGGATTAACATAACTTAAAAACCACTGGACGAATTGACACCGAATTTGGACACAAGACACCTCTCAGGCCAATGAGTGACCATCACTCATAAAAACACTGGAAAACACAGCAAAAGGAACTTAAAAATCCAAAAAACAAAAAATATATTACAGCGCATGCACAAAACCACATATATAGATGCAAACACACACATATACACAAATATATACACACACAAACACATATACACTGACTGGGCCATAGCAATGTGTGGCTGTGGACAGCTAGTATATACATATGTGATACAATATAATACTAATAATAATACAATATAATAATATATAACAGTAATATTGTGCTATGCTAATAATATATCATATAGACATATAATAATATAACATAATACAATATACTACTAATAATACAATATAATAATATATAATACTAATATTGTGCTATTCTAATAATATAATATATCATATAGTAACATAATAATGTAATGTAATACAATATATACACATAGCAATAATATAATATAATACAATATACTGATAATAATAGAATATAATGTAATACAATATATACATATAATAATATAATGTAATAAAATATACTAATAATAATACAATATAATAATATATGATACTAATATTGTGCTATGCTAATAATATATCATATAGACATATAATAATATAACATAATACAATATACTACTAATAATACAATATAATAATATATGATACTAATATTGTGCTATGCTAATAATATATCATATAGGCATATAATAATATAATACAATATACTACTAATAATACAATATAATAATATATAATACTAATATTGTACTATTCTAATAATATAATATATCATATAGACATACACTTTGAAATTTCCAAATATAAAAACATTGAGGCCAAATCTATATCTATAAATCTGTGGCGTCCAACAGGACAGCAAAACTCAAAACCCCCCCCCAACGAAAATTAACCAAAATTCCCATGCACCTACCTCAACCCACAAGGTACAAACATATCGAATCAAAATACTGAACAACACAACAACACACTCACAAAAGGACAAAACAACTGAGCATGCGCAATGGCGCAAAGTCCCCGGCGCGCGCGCGCACATGGCCAAACAGCCAACGCACCCTCCGCACCTCCCTCCCTCGCCCTGCCCAGCACGATCACGCCACAACACGTCACCTCACACACACACGCCACACCATGCCCCCTCACTCCCCCGCGCGACACACACAACACGCAACACCACGCTCCGTCACTCCCCCACGCCACACACACACCACACCACACCCCCTCACTCCTCCGCGCCACACACCACGCCCCCTCACTCCCCCACACCACACACACACACACACACGCAACACCACACCCCCTCACTCCCCCACACCACGCCCCCTCACTCCCCCGCACCACACACACACACACGCAACACCACACCCCCTCACTCCCCCGCACCACACACACACACACATGCAACACCACGCCCCAATCTTACCTCTTCCTTCTTCTTTCCCAATCTTACCTCCTCCCCCTCCTTCTTCTTCCTCTCCAAACCCCGCCCCCTCCAAACCCCACCCCGCCCATTCCCATAGAGAAAGGGAGGGAAGGAAAGAAGGAAAGAGAGAAGGAAGGAAAAAAAGAGATAGCAGAAGAGAAAGAAAAAGGGGGGAGGAAGGAAAGAGATGGAGAAGGAAGAAGAGAAGGAAAGACGGGAAGGAAGGAAAGAAGGAAGAAAGAGAAAGAGAGATAAAGAAAAAGGGGGAAGAAGGAAAGTAAGAGAAAGAAGGAAGAAGAAAAGGAAAGAAAAGGAAAGATGGAAGGAAAGATAAGAGAGACAGCAGAAGAGAAAGAAAAAGGGGAAAGGAAGGAAAGAGGTAGAGAAGGAAGAAATGAGAGAAAGAGGGAGGGAAAGAAAAAGGGGGAAGGAAGGAAAGAAGGAAAGAAACAAGGGAATGAAGGAAGGAAAGAGGGAGTGAAGGAAGGGGGAAGATGTAGAGAAAGAGGGAGGGAGGGAAGGAAAGAAGGAAAGAGAGAAGGGAGAAAAGAGAGAGGAAGAGAAAGAAAAAGGGGGAAGGGAAGGAAAGAGATAGAGAAGGAAGAGGAGAAGGAAAGGTGGGAAGGAAGGAAGGAAGGAAGGAAGGATGGAAGGAGAGAAAAAGAGGGAAGGTTGACCACAGCAAAGGAAAGAAAAATAAAAGGAAGGAAAGGCAGGAAAGAAGAAAAAAAAGGAAGGAGAAAATAAAATAAAAAATGAAAGAAGGAAGGAAACATGGAGGGAAGAAAGGAGGCAAAAGAAGAAAGGGGGAGGGAATGAAGGAAAGAGAGAAGGATGAAACCAAGGAGCGAAAGAAGGAAAGAAAGAAAGAAAGAGGTAGAGAAGGAAGAAAGGGGGAGAATAAGGGGGAAGGAATAGGTAGGGACCTCTCTTTCATAATACTCCAGATATCTACCTCTACTTTGAAAAGATTTACTATAGGCCACAGCAACGCATGGCAGGGTACAGCTATTAAATATAAATGGGATTTTAAGAAACCCGAAGAGGGCTGTTAATAAAAGAGGAGAGGGTCACATCTTTTCCTTCTGTGTTTCCTATCTATAAAAGCCAGTTGGCTGGAGGTGCTGCAGAGGATCCCCTCCCGTGTGAGCGGATGGGGTAAGCAGCGGAGGGCCAAAAGTTTGCATCTTTGTGTGGGGGAGACTGGGCCAGACTGGTTTGGGTTGTGGTCGGAGGCCTGCCGTGTGATGCTTTGCCTTCTGGCCCATTCTCCCGGAGGAGTGCTTGAAGCGATGCTCATGGACTTGTGGGTTGACTTCTGTCTTCATACCTATCTGCTGTGGATTGCCTTTTTAACATTGTGAGCTTTGTATCAAGGGACAGAAGCGGGCCTTGCATGAACCGGGAGGCGCATGGAGTGTTTTGGGGTCAAGGACCAGCAGAAGGGGTCAAGGGCTCGTCTGCATCATGATGTGTCCCATTTATAGGGAAGGAACGGATGGACGGATAGATGACGCTGTTGGGAGATTCAAACTGCAGATCCCAAACCAACGCTGAACACGAAATTGGGAGCAGCAAGTCACACAGCACCCAAAACATGAACGCACACCAACACCTTGCCTTCTGCAAGGACCCCTCACCCCTGAACCCACTTTTATTTTGAAGATCAAAAGTTGGGCTACTTTATGTGTTGGAGCTCCTGGTGGCACTGAGCTGCGGAGCGTGCTGACCAAAAGGTCACAGGTTCAAATCCAGGGAGCAGGGTGAGCTCCTGCTGTTAGCCCCAGCTTCTGCCAGCCTATTTATTTATTTATTTATTTAAAAGTTTTCTATGCCGATCTTCTCACCTCCAGGAGGGACTCAGATCCGGTTCACAACATGTGTTTATGTACAAAAATACATGTGTTTATATACAAAAAAAGTGGGTTCAGGGGTGAGGGGTCCTTGCAGAAGGCAAGGTGTTGGTGTGCGTTCATGTTTTGGGTCCTGTGTGATCTGCTGCTGCCAGCCTAGCAGTTTGAAAACGTGCAAGTGTGACTAGGTACCTATTGATCTAATATTGTGCTATTCTAATAATATAATATATTATATATACATATAATAATATAACGTAAAACAATATACTACTAATAGTACAATATAAAAATATATAATATTAATATTGTGCTATGATAATAAAATAATATATATACATACAATATTATAATGTAATACAATATAATATGTAACACTAATATTGTGCTATGCTAATAATATAATATATATACAGATAATAATAATATAATGTAAAACAATATACTACTAATAATACAATATATTAATATATAATATTAATATTGTGCTATGATAATAAAATAATATATATACATATAATATTATAATGTAATACAATATAATAATATGGAACACTAATATTCTTCTATGCTAATAATATATTATATATACATATAATAATATAATGTAAAACAATATACTACTAATAGTACAATATAATAATACATAATATTAATATTGTGCTGTGATAATAAAATAATCTATATACATAAAATATAATAATGTAATACAATATAATAATATGGAACACTAATATTCTTCTATGCTAATAATATAATATATTATATATACATATAATAATAATATAATATAAAACAATATACTATTAATAGTGCAATATAATAATATATAATATTAATATTGTGCTATGATAATAAAGTTATATACATATAATATTATAATGTAATACAATATAATAATATGTAACACTAATATTCTTCCATGCTAATAATATAATATATATATACATATAATAATATAATGTAAAACAATATAATACTAATAGTGCAATATAATAATATATAAATATTGAGCTATGATAATAAAATAATATATATACATATAATATTATAATGTAATACAATATAATAATATGTAACACTAATATTCTTCTATGCTAATAATATAATATATAATATTAATATTGTGCTATGATAATAAAATAATTTATATACATATAATATTATAATGTAATACAATATAATAATATGTAACACTAATATTGTGCTATGCTAATAATATAATATAATATATTATATATACATATAATAATATGTAAAACAATATACTACTAATAGTACAATATAATAATATATAATATTAATATTGAGCTATGATAATAAAATAATATATATACATATAATAATATAATGTAATACAATATAATAATATGTAACACTAATATTCTTCTAAGCTAATAATGTAATATCTATATAAATAAAAATGTAATGTTCGTTAGATCAATAGGTACCTACTCACACTTGCATGTTTTCAAACTGCTAGGCTGGGAGAAGATGGGGCTAACAGCAGCAGCTCACCCTGCTCCCTGGATTTGAACCTGCATGCAAGTGTGAGTAGATGCGAGTGTGAGTAGATCAATAGGTACCTAAGATCCTCCGGGTACCTAAGATCCTCAGTGGTTGTGAGGTCTGATGTCTTCACTATGTCTGGTTGTGATCCCCAGGTTGTGCCAGCCACTTTAATACTACATAGAGGTCTGAGCTGAGAAACTCGGCTCCAGGTTGAAGGAATCCCTGACGGACGGGGGTCCTTCTGCTTGCCTTCCAGCCTTCCCCCCTCCCCCTCCCCCTCCGCAGGAGTCCAGCAGCGACGAGGGTGGCCCACGCTCCAGCCCTGCCTTGAGGCGTCGCCGGGCCAAAAAGAGGCCCCTCTCCACTTCGGAGTCGGAGGACACCGCTGCGCCGTTGCCGCCACCGCTTTGCGAACCGGAAGTGGAGCCGCAGCCCCCCTCCCGCAGGACCCCCTTCGTTGGAGGCAGCGGCCTCAACCGGTGCATCCTCCTGGCCCTCCTGGTGGCCGTCAGCATGGGCTTCGGGCACTTCTACGGTGAGTCCCGGCCCCGGTCAGTCCTTTCCTCCCTGGGCCCTTCCACACCGCCATATAACCCAGAATACCTAGGCCAGTGCTTCTCAACGTGGGGGTCAGGACCCCTGGAGGGGTCGCAAGGGGGTGTCAGAGGGGTCACCAAAGACCACCAGAAAACACAGTATTTTCTGTTAGTCATTGAGGTTCTGTGTGCCAAGTTTGATTCATTTCCATCGTTGGTGGAGTTCAGAATGCTCTTTGATTGTAGGTGAACTATACATCCCAGCAACTACAACTCCCAAATGTCAAGGTCTATTTCCCCCAAACTCTACTAGTGTTTACATTTGGGCATACTGAGAATTCGTGCCAAGTTTGAGTCAGTTCTATCGTTGGTCGAGTTCAGAATGCTCTTTGATTGTAGGTGAACTATAAATCCCAGCAACTACAACTCCCAAATGTCAAGATCTATTTCCCTCAAACTCTACTAGTGTTTACATTTGGGCATACTGAGAATTCGTGCCAAGTTTGATTCAGTTCCATCGTTGGTGGAGTTCAGAATGCTCTTTGATTGTAGGTGAACTATACATCCCAGCAACTACAACTCCCAAATGTCAAGGTCTATTTCCCCCAAACTCTACTAGTGTTTACATTTGGGCATACTGAGAATTCGTGCCAAGTTTGATTCAGTTCCATCGTTGGTGGAGTTCAGAATGCTCTTTGATTGTAGGTGAACTATACATCCCAGCAACTACAACTCCCAAATGTCAAGGTCTATTTCCCCCAAACTCTACTAGTGTTTACATTTGGGCATACTGAGAATTCGTGCCAAGTTTGAGTCAGTTCTATCGTTGGTCGAGTTCAGAATGCTCTTTGATTGTAGGTGAACTATAAATCCCAGCAACTACAACTCCCGAATGTCAAGATCTATTTCCCTCAAACTCTACTAGTGTTTACATTTGGGCATACTGAGAAT
This sequence comes from Anolis sagrei, assembly GCF_037176765.1. NCBI lineage: Eukaryota > Metazoa > Chordata > Lepidosauria > Squamata > Anolidae > Anolis > Anolis sagrei. The sequence goes on from NC_090029.1 coordinate 1,639,364, forward strand.
TCGTGCCAAGTTTGATTCAGTTCCATCGTTGGTGGAGTTCAGAATGCTCTTTGATTGTAGGTGACCTATAAATCCCAGCAGCTACAACTCCCAAATGTCAAGGTCTATTTCCCCCAAACTCTACTAGTGTTTACATTTGGGCATACTGAGAATTCATGCCAAGTTTGAGTCATTTCCATCGTTGGTCGAGTTCAGAATGCTCTTTGATTGTAGGTGAACTATACATCCCAGCAACTACAACTCCCAAATGTCTAGGTCTATTTCCCCCAAACTCTACTAGTGTTTACATTTGGGCATACTGAGAATTCATGCCAAGTTTGAGTCATTTCCATCGTTGGTCGAGTTCAGAATGCTCTTTGATTGTAGGTGAACTATACATCCCAGCAACTACAACTCCCAAATGTCTAGGTCTATTTCCCCCAAACTCTACTAGTGTTTACATTTGGGTATACTGAGAATTCGTGTCAAGTTTGATTCAGTTCCATCGTTGGTGGGGTTCAGAATGCTCTGTGATTGTAGGTGAACTATAAATCCCAGCAACTACAACTCCCAAATGTCAAGGTCTATTTTCCCCAAACTCCACCAGAGTTGACATTTGGGCATACTGAGAATTTGTGCCAAGTTTGGTCCAGATCCATCATTGTTTGAGTCTACAGTTCTCTCTGGATGTAGGTAAACTACAACTCCCAAAACTCAAGGTCAGTGCCCACCAAACCCTTCCAGTATTTTCTGTTGGTGATGGGAGTTCTGTGTGCCAAGTTTGATTCAGTTCCATCGTTGGTGGAGTTCAGAATGCTCTTTGATTGTAGGTGAACTATAAATCCCAGCAACTACAACTCCCAAATGTCAAGGTCTATTTCCCCCAAAGTCTACTAGTGTTTACATTTGGGCATACTGAGAATTCATGCCAAGTTTGAGTCAGTTCCATCGTTGGTGGAGTTCAGAATGCTCTTTGATTGTAGGTGAACTATAAATTCCAGCAGCTATAACTCCCAAATGTCAAGGTCTATTTCCCTCAAACTCTACTAGTGTTTACATTTGGGCATACTGAGAATTCATGCCAAGTTTGGTCCAGATCCATCATTGCTTGAGTCTACAGTTCTCTCTGGATGTAGGTAAACTACAACTCCCAAAACTGAAGGTCAGTGCCCACCAAACCCTTCCAGTATTTTCTGTTCATCATGGGAATTCTGTGTGCCAAGTTTGATTCAGTTCCATAGTTGGTGAAGTTCAGAATGCTCTTTGACTGTAGGTGAACTATACATCCCAGCAACTACAACTCCCAAATGTCTAGGTCTATTTCCCCCAAACTCCACCAGTGTTCACATTTGGGCATATTGAGAATTTGTGCCAAGTTTGGTCGAGGTCCATCATTGTTTGAGTCTACAGTTCTCTCTGCATGTAGGTAAACTACAACTCCTAAAATTCAAGGTCAGTGCCCACCAATCCCTTCCAGTATTTTCTGCTGGTCATGGGAATTCTGTGTGCCAAGTTTGATTCAGTTCCATCGTTGGTGGAGTTCAGAATGCTCTGATTGTAGGTGAACTATAAATCCCAGCAACTACAACTCCCAAATGTCATGGTCTATTTTCCCCAAACTCTACTACTGTTTACATTTGGGCATACTGAGACTTCGGGCCAAGTTTGGTCCAGATCCATCATTGTTTGAGTCTACAGTTCTCTCTGGATGTAGGTAAACTACAAGTCCCAAAACTCAAGGTCAGTGCCCACCAAACCCTTCCAGTATTTTCTATTGGGAGTTGGGAGTTCTGTTTGCCAAGTTTGATTCAGTTCCATCATTGGTGGAGTTCAGAATGCTCTTTGATTGTAGGTGAACTATAAATCCCAGCAACTACAACTCCCAAATGTCAAGGTCCTGGCCCCCTCTTGTTCCATTTTGTCCGTTGGGGCCCGGAGGGGTGGAGTGGCCCTTTCTGCTGGAGTAGACCCTGGCCTCAGAGCAGGACTGACCCCTCTCCCTTCTTTTGCTCTTTAGGGATCCTTGAAGGTGAGTGGCCTGGCCTTTTTGTGTGGGTGGAGTGGCCCCCGGGCACTTGCCTGCACTGGGTGCATGTGTCTGCGTGTTGGCATGCGCATGCGCATGTGTGTACAAGTTTGGTTTTTGAGTGGTGGCAATAATAATAATAATAATAATAATAATAATAATAATATGAAATAATAATAATAATAAGTACAAAATAATAATAATATGAAATCCAGCATAGAGATCTCGTTTGCTGTGACATACTGTGCTTTTGTGTCAGTAAAATAATAATAATAATAATAATAATAATAATAATAATTGTTGTGATAGAGTCTGCTGGCAGTAATAATAATAATAATAATAATAATAATAATAATAATTGTTGTGATAGAGTCTGCTGGCAGTAATAATAATAATAATAATAATAATAATAATAATAATAATAATACACTTCTGCAGTCCGGTTCTAAATCTCAAAGATAACTGCTGTTGTTTATATATATATATATATATATACACACACACACACACACACACACACACATATATATAGGCCCTCCAATGACCATCCCTAACAAAATATAATGCCAGTATTAAATATTACTATATTATACTATACCTTTATATTGTAAAATTATTAGTAATATTACATGTAAATATATATATATATAATTATAATATATTATTAGTAATCTAAGGCTGGAACATCAAAAGGTCAGCGCCATCTGCTGTTCCGGTGATGTAAATAGCAGGCCAATTCAGATGTATTCTATCAATTCTAGGAATTACTTTGAATAAGTATGATTAAAGCATATATGAAGAAATCACACACGTCATCTTGATGAAGGACTAAAGGCAAATGGGAAAACAATACATAAAGGACCTCTGTTAATGATTATTTTGTGTAAATGTCAAGACATTTCTGCGCATGCCCGCACCAGTGGATTTCTGCGATAAATAATTGTAGCCTGTCTGACTTCCAGTGCGCTTCAGATATTGCTTTCTGAACGCCCTATCAACCTTGATAGTAAAACGCCTGAAATCAATTGCTGTCTCCGTCTCATTCCTATCTGATTGTGCTCTAAATGATCTCGGGTAATGTATGTTCCGCAACATAATAATACATTATTAGTAATAGTATTATATTGTATTACATTATAATATAATATTATATTGTATTGTATTATATTATATTATATTATATTATATTATATTATATTATATTATATTATATTATATTATATTATATTATATTATGAGGATAGCACAGGAGGCAAGGTGGAACTGTCTTCTGGGCCCCTCTCTCTTCACTCTGGCCCATATTGTACTATATCATTATACTGTAATATTATTAGTAATATTACATGTAATATAAATATAGAATTATAATATATCATTAGTAGTAGTATTATATTATATTACATTATAATAATATAATTATATATTGTATTATATTATATTATTATTATATTATATTATGAGGATAGCACAGGAGACAAGGTGGAACTGTCTTCTGGCCCCCTCTCTCTTCACTCTGGCCCGTATTGTACTATACCATTATATTGCAATATTACTAGTAATATTATTAGTAATAGTATTATATTGTATTACATTATTATATTATATTATAGTATATTATATTATATTATATTATATTATATTATATTATATTATATTATATAATGAGCATACCACAGGAGACAAGGTGGAACTGTCTTCTGGGCCCCTCTCTCTTCACTCTGGCCCATATTGTACTATACCATTATATTGCAATATTACTAGTAATATTATTAGTAATAGTATTATATTGTATTACATTATTATATTATATTATATTATATTATATTATATTATATTATATTATATTATGAGCATACCACAGGAGACAAGGTGGAACTGTCTTCTGGGCCCCTCTCTCTTCACTCTGGCCCATATTGTACTATACCATTATATTGCAATATTACTAGTAATATTATTAGTAATAGTATTATATTGTATTACATTATTATATTATATTATATTATATTATATTATATTATATTATGAGCATACCACAGGAGACAAGGTGGAACTGTCTTCTGGGCCCCTCTCTCTTCACTCTGGCCCATATTGTACTATACCATTATATTGCAATATTATTAGTAATATTAGATGTAATAATATATATAATTATAATATCGTATTATTAGTAATAGTATTATATTATATTATATTATATTATATTATATTATATTATATTATATTATGAGCATAGCACAGGAGACAAGGTGGAACTGTCTTCTGGCCCCCTCTCTCTTCACTCTGGCCCGTATTGTACTATACCATTATATTGCAATATTATTAGATATTACATGTAATATAAATATATAATAATATCATATTATTATTAGTAATATTATGTTGCATTACATTATAATATTATTATTAGATGTGAGAGTAGACTTGGGGCCCTTCCTTACAGCCATAGAACCCAAAACATTGGCGGGGGGGGGGGGGGGGGGCTCCCAACTGATGACACTGGAAGCAAGATGGAACTTTTCTCTTTGAAGGCACCATTCAGATCCAGAGCCGCCAGCAGCTGGTTGAGAAGACCCACTTGGACGAACTGAAGGACGTGAAGGAGGACCTGATCCACTGCCAGCAGGAGCAAGGAAGCCAAGCCGGATGCCAGGTAAAGGGAAGTCTGTGCCGGGGCTTGTGTTGGGGGCCCTCGGTCTCTGTACCGCCTTGCTGCTTGCCCTATAGATCTCTAGGAGGTGCTCCCCAATCTCTGCGGGGAGGTGCTCCCCGATCTCTCCTGGAGGTGGGGGGGGGGTGCTCCCCAATCTCTCCTGGAGGTGGGGGGGGGGTGCTCCCCGATCTCTGCGGGGAAGTGCTCCCCGATCTCCCCTGGAGGTGGTGGTGGGTGCTCCCCGATCTCTACGGGAGGTGCTCCCCGATCTCTCCTGGAGGTGGGGGGGGGGTGCTCCCCGATCTCTGCGGGGAAGTGCTCCCCGATCTCCCCTGGAGGTGGGGGGGTGCTCCCTGATCTCTCCTGGAGGTGTGTGGGGGGGTGCTCCCTGATCTCTGCGGGAGGTGCTCCCCGATCTCTCCTGGAGGTGGGGGAGGGGTGCTCCCCGATCTCTCCTGGAGGTGGTGGGGGTGCTCCCCGATCTCTGCGGGGAGGTGCTCCCCAATCTCTCCTGGAGGTGGTGGGGGGGTACTCCCCGATCTCTGTGGGGAGGTGCTCCCCGATCTCTCCTGGAGGTGGTGGTGGGGGTGCTCCCCGATCTCTCCTGGAGGTGGGGGGGGTGCTCCCCGATCTCTGCGGGGAGGTGCTCCCCGATCTCTCCTGGAGGTGGGGGGGTGCTCCCCAATCTCTGTGGGAAGGTGGAAGGGGCCACAGTGTGCCTCCATCTCTCCCTTCCGCCCTCCCTACCTCTTTGCAACCCCTTCCAGGGCCGGGCCACGGCCTCCCTCCCACCTCCTCCTCCTCCTCCTCCTGCTCTGCCCCTGCAGGAAGGCCTGGCCGCTTGCCTACGAGCCACCGAGGCCGAGAAGGCGGCCTTTGAGTCCCAGAAGCTGCTCCTGTCCTCGGAGAACCTCCGCTTGCGGGAGTCGCTGGAGAAGGAGGAGGCGGCCCTGGCCTCGCTGCAGGAAGAGCTGCGCAAGCTGCGGGAGCGGATCCGGCTGCTGGAGGAGGAGGAGGAAGAGGAAGAGGGGAAGCGCCCCGAGGCCGCTCCCTCCGAGACTCAGAGGCTGAAGGCGCACCTGGAAGAGGAGCAGCGCCGGGCGCAGGGCTTCGTGCGGCAGAAGGCGGCGCTGCTGGCCGAGGCCCAGATGCTGCGCCAGGAGCTGGACAAGGAGCGCCGGGCGGCCCTGGCTCTGCGCGAGGAAGTGGAGCGCATGAGCGCCGCCGAGACTCCGCAAAAAGAGCAGGACGCGGAGACGGAGCGGCTGAAGGGGAGGCTGGCCGAGCTGGAGAAGCGGCTGCGCTTTGAGGAGCAGCGCTCAGACCTGTGGGAGAAGCTCTACGTCGAAGCCAAGGGGCAAGCCCAACAGCAGCCCCAGCCGCCATTGGAGCCCAAGGACCGGCGCAATGCCAAGAAGAAGTCCCCGTCACCGCCGCCCAAGTCGTCCTTCTTCGGCTCCGTCAAGGAGACCTTTGACGCCATGAAGAACTCCACCAAGGCCTTTGTGCGGCACCACAAGGAGAAGATCAAGCGGGCCAAGGAGGCCGTCAAGGAGAACCTGAGGAGGTTTTCCGACTCGGTCAAGTCCACCTTCCGGCAGTTCAAGGACTCCACCAGGACCGACGCCGGCGCCGCCTCCGAGGGGAAGCGGAGGCACGGAGAGAAGCGGCGCGAGGCCCGCAAAGGCCGCCACCACGAGCCTCCGCAGCAACAACAGCAGAGGGCCCCCGGGGGCCACGGAGGCAAGAAGTGCCCCGGGAGCCCCAGCGGCGAGCGCAAGGGCCCCCTCCCGCCCCCCAAGGGTTGCCTGGGTATCTTCGACTGCGCCCGGCAGGAGTTTGCGGGGCTCTTTGACCGCGTCCTCGGCCCCATCCGGGCCGACGAGTTCCACCAGCTGATGCACAAGTTCCTGCAGCAGGAGGTGGGCGGCTTCCGCCACTGGAGAGAGTTGGAGGCCTTCCTGGGACGCTTCTTCCGCAACGGCGTCTTCATCCACGACCAGATGCTCTTTGCCGACTTTGTCAACGACGTCAAGGACTACCTGCAGGACATGGAGGAGTACCGCGGCGGCGCAGGAGCCTTCGGGGACCTGGACACCTACATCTACCAGTACTACTTCCACTACGAACCCGCTCCGGAGCACCACGGAGACAGGTCAGTGGGGCTGGGAAGGCAACCTTTCTAAAGCCGTGACCCCTAAATACCGTTAGTTCCTCATGTTAGGGTGACCCCCAACCGTAAAATTATTTTCATTATTTTCACTTTAGAACTGTAATTTCACAACTGTTATGAATCATAACGTAAATGTATTGCCGAAGGTTTTCATGGCCGGAATCACTGGGTTGTTGTAGGTTTTCCCAGGCTATATGGCCATGTTCTAGAGGCATTTTCTCCTGACGTTTCGCCTGCATCTATGGCAAGCATCCTGAGGATGCTTGCCATAGATGCAGGCGAAACATCAGGAGAAAATGCCCCTAGAACATGGCCATATAGCCCGGAAAAACCTACAACAACCCATAACGTAAATATCTGATATGCAGTTTGTATTTTAATTGTTACAAATTGCACCCAATTAAAGCATAGTGATTAATCACAAAAACAGTACGTTTGGGAGAGTATGGACAATGGATGATGGGATGTGCAGTACCTTCAACCGATTCAATTCTGACTTCCACAGACCACTGGCCGCAGAGGTTTGTGGGATCCCTCTGCACATTGCAGATATCTTATTTTGCGGTGTGGAAGGGCCCTTAAGGAGAGGGAGGGGGGTTCTTTCTATCCCTCTTTAGGCAGTAATTCCAGGAGCAGAGAATGGGAAATCTTCCTGTTTCTAGTCTGAACAAAACCTGGCTACCAGTATTTAAAAAACTCTCAAATTATAACTGTAAACACTCAAACACAGGGGAACTCCAGACAAGAAACAATCAGGGCCAGCTAACCACCTCTCAACAAAGGATTCTCCCTAAAAACGGCCAGGCTATGAAATGGTCATCAAGGTGGCCAATTGAAACATTCCTACCTACCTCCAACAGACAAGAGTTCTTTCTCCCCTAGAATCATAGAATCAAAGACCAAGAGACCTCCTGGGCCATCATCCAGTCCAACCCCATTCTGCCAAGAAGCAGGAATATTGCATTCAAATCACCCCTGACAGATGGCCACCCAACTTCTGTTTAAAAGCTCCCAAAGAAGGAGCCTCCACCACACTCCGGGGCAGAGAGTTTCACTGCTGAACGGCTCTCACACTCAGGAAGTTCTTCCTCATGTTCAGACGGAATCTCCTTTCTTGTAGTTTGAAGCCATTGTTTCGCATCCTAGTCTCCAGGGAAGCAGAAAGGAAGCTTGCTCCCTCCTCCTCCCTGTGGCTTCCTCTCACGTATTTATACATGGCTCTCATGTCTCCTCTCAGCCTTCTCTTCTTCAGGCTAAACATGCCCAGCTCCTTAAGCCGCTCCTCATAGGGCTTGTTCTCCAGACCCTTGATCTGCTCCCTCCTCCCTGTGGCTTCCTCTCACGTATTTATACATGGCTCTCATGTCTCCTCTCAGCCTTCTCTTCTTCAGGCTAAACATGCCCAGCTCCTTAAGCCGCTCCTCATAGGGCTTGTTCTCCAGACCCTTGATCTGCTCCCTCCTCCCTGTGGCTTCCTCTCACATATTTATACATGGCTCTCATGTCTCCTCTCAGCCTTCTCTTCTTCAGGCTAAACATGCCCAGCTCCTTAAGCCGCTCCTCATAGGGCTTGTTCTCCAGACCCTTGATCTGCTCCCTCCTCCCTGTGGCTTCCTCTCACATATTTATACATGGCCCTCATCATGTCTCCTCTCAGCCTTCTCTTCTTCAGGCTAAACATGCCCAGCTCCTTAAGCCGCTCCTCATAGGGCTTGTTCTCCAGACCCTTGATCTGCTCCCTCCTCCCTGTGGCTTCCTCTCACATATTTATACATGGCTATCATGTCTCCTCTCAGCCTTCTCTTCTTCAGGCTAAACATGCCCAGCTCCTTAAGCCGCTCCTCATAGGGCTTGTTCTCCAGACCCTTGATCTGCTCCCTCCTCCCTGTGGCTTCCTCTCACATATTTATACATGGCTATCATGTCTCCTCTCAGCAGTCTCTTCTTCAGGCTAAACATGCCCAGCTCCTTAAGCCGCTCCTCATAGGGCTTGTTCTCCAGACCCTTGATCTGCTCCCTCCTCCCTGTGGCTTCCTCTCACATATTTATACATGGCTATCATGTCTCCTCTCAGCAGTCTCTTCTTCAGGCTAAACATGCCCAGCTCCTTAAGCCGCTCCTCATAGGGCTTGTTCTCCAGACCCTTGATCTGCTCCCTCCTCCCTGTGGCTTCCTCTCACATATTTATACATGGCTATCATATCTCCTCTCAGCCGTCTCTTCTTCAGGCTAAACATGTCCTGCTCCTTAAGCCGCTCCTCATAGGGCTTGTTCTTCAGACCCTTGATCATTTTAGTCGCCCTCCTGTGGACACATTCCCACCCTGGATCTTCCACAATTTTCCTAGTTAAAGGTTTTCCTCTGACATGAAGTCCAGTCATGTCTGACTCTGGGGTGTGGTGCTTATCTGCATTTCGAAGTCGAAGAGTCGGCGTTGTCCGTAGACACCTCGAAGGTCATGTGGCCAGCATGACTGCATGGAGCACCGGGGCAGCCTCCCTTGGCTGGCTCACACTGCCCATCAGGCCTGACAGATAACATGAGCCAGCCAAGGGAGGAGCAGCCCCGCACGGCCTACTCGCACATAAAGCACCTCGTGAGGTGCTTTACGTGCGAGTAGGCAACGTGGAGCAGCTGCCCTTGGTTGGCTCACGCTGCCCATCGGGCCTGACGGATAGCGTGAGCCTCCTCCTCCGCAGGCCGGATAACTGCCCTTGGCGGGCTGGAAGTGGCCCGCGGGCCGTAGTTTTGGGACGCCTGCATTAAGTCATGATCCCATGTCCAAATTGTTGCTATATGTAAAGCCGCCTTGAGTCCTCTTCGGGGTAGAGAAAGATGGGATGCACACAGAGTAAATAAAGATCTGGTGTGTTTTAGAATGGCAGGTGAATCGTAATATATTTGTGTCAGTGGTGCCTCAATTACTGAAATGCGATCTGTCTTATGTTGGGGCGAGTGTCTTGAAGATGTGTTGTCCATTTTGTGAGTGACGGGTTTCTCTTCCCTTCCTTGGCCCCCGTTTTGCTCTCGCTTCAGCCACCCTGCCAAGAAGGCGCAGCAAGAGCGGAACTCCCCGAAGGCCCATCATCCCCATCATCATCATCCTCATCATCCCCAGCGCCAGAAGCGGGAGGGTAGCCGGTGGCAGAAAGAGGGGCGGCACACGGCGAACCTGGAGATCGAGGTGGGCCAGATGCCCTTCCATCCAAAATACTGAGCCACTCCTCTTCCTCCTCTGACGAGATTTACGAGAAGCCCCGCTGCCTTTGGGGGGAGAGAAGAGACGACACCAGAGGGGCCGAAGCCACCCTTGACCCTTCCTTTGACCACCAAGGAAACCCCCCTCCTCACTCCGGAGAAATGGGCACCACAGCAACTACGATGGCAATAATAAACAGGCCGGGTGAGCAGCCGCTTTTGTTTGTGTTTGTGTTCTCCGCTTCCCGGCCCTTCCGATGTAGACAAGCCAGGCATGGGCCAACTTCGGCCCTCCCTCCAGGTGTTTTGATTTGGGTTTTGAAACTATTGATGCTTTAATACAGCTTAAAACGTGTTAACATTTTGCATAGTAGCTTAGCTAAAACAACAACAAACAGGACTGGGTTGTTGTGAGTTTCCCGGGTTGTCCAGCCATGTTCCAGAAGCATTCTCTCCTGACATTTTGCCCACACCTATGGCAAGCATCCTCAGAGGTTGTGAGGTCTGCTGGAAACTAGGCAAATCAATCAATCTATCTATCTATCTATCTATCTATCTATCATCTATCTATATATAAATGCTCATGTCGTAATGAGTGGCTTAAAAACAAAAGAACCGCTGGGCCAATACCCACCAAATTTGGCAACAAAACTCCTCACCATACAAGGTATGACCATCAATAATAATAATAATAATAATAATAATAATAAAAAGAACTTACAAATCCTTAAAAAGGAGAAGATACCACTGTGCATGCGTACTGGGGGTGGGTGGGTTGCGCGCGCGCTCGCACACACAGGAGAGAGCTCCACGTGGCGGAGCCTGTGCCGGCAATGGCCTGGAGTCAGCCTTGGCTCTCTCCCTCCTCCTTCTCTCCCTTCCTTCTCTCTTCCCCCATTTTCTCCCTTCATGCCTTCCCTTCCTCCTCTCCTCCCTCCCTTTTTCCCTCATCTTTCCCCTCTTTCCTTCTCGCTTTCCTTTCCTCCCTCCCTTCTCTCATTCCTCCTTCCCTTTTTCCTCCGTCTTCAGCTCTCCCCTTGGGTGCCGCCATCAAGGGGCTCCAGTAAGCCCCACCCCTAATGGAGCAGAGTGTGCTGGGGACGAAGGAAGGAAGGAAGGAAGGAAGGAAGGAAGGGAAGGAAGGGAAGGGAAGGAAGGGAAGGAAGGGAAGGAAGGGAAGGAAAGGAAGGAAGGAAGGAAGGAAGGGAAGGAAGGGAAGGAAGGGAAGGAAGGGAAGGGAAGGGAAGGGAAGGAAGGGAAGGAAAGGAAGGAAGGAAGGAAGGAAGGAAGGAAGGAAGGAAGGAAGGAAGGAAGGAAGGAAGGAAGGAAGGGGCGAGCCCAGTTCAGTTCCAGGTGAGCTGGACATCCAAGCAGCTCCCAACGTCAAATTTCCCCCAATTTCCACCAGAATTCACCTTTGGGCATATTGAGGATTCCTCCCAAGTTTGATCCCGATCCATCTTTGTTTGGGTTCACAGTGCTCTCCGGATGAACAATTTCCTTTCTGTACTTCCCTTCCTTCTCCTTCCTTTCATTCTTTCCCTTCCCTCCTTCCTCCTTCCCTTTCCTTTTCTCCATTGCTCCTGAAAGGAAAGGCAGGAAAGAGGTAAGGAAGGAAGGAAGGAAGGAAGGAAGGAAGGAAGGAAGGAAGGAAGGAAGGAAGGAAGGAAGGAGGGGAGGGAAAAGGAAATAAAAAGTGAAAGAAGCAAGAAAACAGTGAAGGAAGACATGAGACAAAGGAAGAAGTAGAGAAAGGGGGAAGGAAGGAAGGAAGGAAAGAGAGGAGGAAGGATGAAACCAAAGAGTGAAATAAGGAATGAAAGAAAGAGGTAGAGAAGGAAGAAAGGAGAGAAAGGGGAAGGAATAGGTAGGTGCCTCTCTTTCATAATAGTCCAGATATCTACCTCTACTTCGAAAATTCTTACTATAGGCCACAGCAACGCGTGGCAGGGTACAGCTAGTGGGGTTTATATATCCACTAGCTCAGTGTTTCTCAACCTTCCGAATGCCGTGACCCATGTTGTGGTGACCCCCAACCATAACATTACTTTCGTTGCTACTTCACAACTCCCATTTTGCTACTGTTACGAATCGTCATGTAAATAAGTATCTGATCTGCAGGATGTATTTCCATTCACTGGACCAAATTTGGCACAAATACCCAATACACCCAAATTTGAATACTGGTGAGGTTTGGGGAGGGATTATTTTTGTCATTGTAGTTGCTGGGATTTATAGTTCACCTACAATCAAAGAGCATTCTGAACTCCACCAACAATGGGAATCAGCCAAAGTTGGCATACAGAATTCCCATGACCAACAGAAAATACTGGGAGGGTTTGGTGGGCATTGACCTTCAGTTTGGGAGTTGTAGTTCACCTACATCCAGAGAGCACTGTGGACTCAAACAATGATGGATCTGGACCAAACTTGGCACAAGCACTCAATACGCCCAAATGTAAACCCTGGTGGAGTTTGGGGGAATAGACCTTGACATTTGGGAGTTGTAGTCACTGGGATTTATAGTTCACCTACAATCAAAGAGCATTCTGAACTCCACTAACAATGGAATTCAACCTGTCTTGGCACAAAGAATTCCCATGACCAACAGAAAATACAAGAAGGGTTTGGTGGGCATTGACCTTGAGTGTTGGAGTTGTAGTTCACCTACAATCAGAGAGCACTGTGGACTCAAACAATGATGGATCTGGACCAAACTTGCCACAAGCACTCAATACGCCCAAATATGAACACAGAGGGAGTTTGGGGGGGGGGGGGGGGATAGATCTTGACATTTGGGAGTTTTAGTCAACTGATCACTTTGATTAGCATATAATGGCCTGACAGTGCCTAGAGCAAACGTTTGTTGAGAGGTGATTAGATGTCCTTGTTTGTTCTGGCCATTATATGCTAATCAAGGTGGTCAGTTGAAACATTCACACCTAGCTCCATCAGGCAAGAGTCCTTTGTCCCACCCTGGTCATTCCACAGATATATAAATCCTTTTTTCTACTTCCAACAGACCTCACTACCTGAGGATGCTTGCCATAGATGCAGGCGAAATGTCAGGAGAAAATGCCTCTAGAACATGGCCATATAGCCCGAAAAGACCTACAACAACCCAGAGAGGAAACGATCAGGGACATCTAATCACCACTCAGTAAAAGATTGCCCCAAGCACTGTCAGGCCATTATATATGCTATTCAAGGTGGTCAGTTGAAACATTCCCACCTAGCTCCAGCAGACAAGAGTCCTTTGTCCCACCCTGGTCATTCCACAGATATATAAACCATTTTTCCTAGTTCCAACAGACCTCACAACCTCTGAGGACGCTTGCCATAGATGCAGGCGAAATGTCAGGAGAGAATGCCACTAGAACATGGCCATATAGCCTGAAAAAACCTACAACAACCCACTAATTAAGGTGGTCAGTTGAAACATTCACACCTAGCTCCAGCAGACAAGAGTCCTTTGTCCCACCTTGGTCATTCCACAGATACATAAACCCTTTTTCCTAGTTTCAACAGACCTCACTCCCTCTGAGGATGCTTGCCAGAGATGCAGGCGAAACGTCATTAGAGAATGCCTCTAGAACATGGCCGTATAGCCCGAAAAAAACCTACAACAACCCAATCAGGGACATCTAATCTCCTCTCAACAAAAGATTGCTCCAGGCACTGCCAGGCCATTATATGCTAATCAAGGTGGTCACTTGAAACATTCACACTTAGCTCCAGCAGACAAGAGTCCTTTGCCCCACCCTGGTCATCATTCCACAGATATATAAACCCTTTTTTCCTAATTCCAACAGACCTCACTCCCTCTGATGATGCTTGCCATCGATGCAGGCGAAACGTCAGGAGAGAATGCCTCTAGAACATGGCCATATAGCCCGGTAAAACCTACAACAGCCCAGCTTCCCATCTAGTTTGGAACTTTCCCTGCTTGTGTACAATTCTATTACAATTCTCTATCTGTTTGATTGTTGTTGTTGTTGTTGTGTGTCCTTTCCTTTGCCTTTTTCTTGTGCCTCCTCCACCCGGACCAACTCATCTTTCGATTCCAAATTTTCATTGTTTTTGTTGCAGGTTTGTTCCCCTTTTTCCTTCAATGAGTTTACTCCGTGTGTCCCCAAAATCTCTTCCTTTTTTGACTTGAGTGTCACAATCGTGGGAAGTCCAAAACACCTGGAGAAGGGGGACTGCAACTCCCACCATTCCGAATAGCCTCGGACCCTTTACTTTCCCCCCCACCGCTTAAGGAAGGGGCTGAGGCTGTTCGGAGTGGTGGGAGTTGTAGTCCAAAACACTTGGAGGGAGGGCCAAAGTTGGCCCATGCCTGAGATCAACGCAGCCGTACATTCCCTGCTAACGTCATGCCATGCCAGTCCCCTTTGACTCTATTGATCCCGGTGTGCCGCTTACCGACCTGCATTTGGACTTCCTCCTCGCACAATCCGGTCGAAGGAGGAAGAATAAAAACGCGGTTGGGAAAAAACAAACAAAGCAGAGTCTTTTCCTTTATGCAAGTTTGCAGAGAGTTTGCAGAGAGTCTCGCGATCCAGTCGCAGGAAAGGCGGCCTCCCCCTTCTCCCCGAAGTAAACGGGCTCCTCCGGCTGCGTTTCAGCTCCGTTCCGGGTCCCGTTCGTAGACATCAATGTGGCTCCCGACCCGCCCTTGCGGTAGATGTGTGTGGAAAAAAGAGGCTCGCCGCTCATAGCCGTGCGCATGGAGGAAGGGGTCGATTTCCTGGGAGCAAAGAACACGCTCTGTCACGTATCCACACTTAGTTGCCTAACCTAATTCCATTGCCGACCATATGTTTCGGAACGTTCACAGGGTCATAGACGGACCTTCATAGGGTCTTTTTTGGGGGTCAGGAGCGACTTGAGACATTATTTATTCATTCCCACCTAGCTCCAACAGACAAGAGTCCTTTGTCCCACCCTGGTCATTCCACAGATAGATAAACTCTTTTTTCTAGTTTCAACGGAACTCGCTACCTCTGAGGATGCTTGCCATAGATGCAGGCGAAACGTCAAGGACATCTAATCACCTCTCAACAAAAGATTGCCCCAGGCACTGTCAGGCCATTATATGCTAATCAAGGTGGTCACTTGAAACATTCACACCTAGCTCCAGCAGACAAGAGTCCTTTGTCCCACCCTGGTCATTCCACAGATATATAAACCCCTTTTCCCTAGTTCCAACAGACCTCACTACCTCTGAGGATGCTTGCCATAGATTCAGGCGAAATGTCAGGAGAAAATGCTTCTAGAACATGGCCATATAGTCTGAAAAAAACCTACAACAACCCACTAATTAAGGTGGTCAGTTGAAACATTCACACCCAGCTCCAGCAGACAAGAGTCCTTTGTCCCACCCTGGTCACTCCACAGATATATAAATCCATTTTCTTCATTCCAACAGACCTCACTACCTCTGAGGATGCTTGCCATAGATGCAGGTGAAATGTCAGGAGAAAATGCTTCTAGAACATGGCCATATAGCCCGAAAAGACCTACAACAACCCAGAGAGGAAACAATCAGGGACATCTAATCACCTCTCAGTAAAAGATTGCCCCAAGCACTGCCAGGCCATCAAATGCTAATCAAGGTGGTCACTTGAAACATTCACACCTAGCTCCAGCAGGCAAGAGTCCTTTTTCCCACCCTGGACATCATTCCACAGATATATAAACCCCTTTTCCTAGTTCCAACAGACCTCACTACCTCTGAGGATGCTTGCCATAGATGCAGGCAAAACGTCAGGAGAAAATGCTTCTAGAACATGGCCATATAGTCTGAAAAAACCTACAACAACCCACTAATTAAGGTGGTCAGTTGAAACATTCACACCTAGCTCCAGCAGACAAGAGTCCTTTGTCCCACCCTGGTCACTCCACAGATATATAAACCCATTTTCTTCGTTCCAACAGACCTCACTACCTCTGAGGATGCTTGCCATAGATGCAGGTGAAATGTCAGGAGAATCATAGAATCATAGAATCAAAGAGTTGGGAGAGACCTCCTGGGCCATCCAGTCCAACCCCATTCTGCCAAGAAGCAGGAATATTGCATTCAAATCACCCCTGACAGATGGCCATCCAGCCTCTGCTTAAAAGCTTCCAAAGAAGGAGCCTCCACCACACTCCGGGGCAGAGAGTTCCACTGCTGAACGGCTCTCACAGTCAGGAAGTTCTTCCTAATGTTCAGATGGAATCTCCTCTCTTGTAGTTTGAAGCCATTGTTCCGCGTCCTAGTCTCCAAGGAAGCAGAAAACAAGCTTGCTCCCTCCTCCTCCCTGTGGCTTCCTCTCACATATTTATACATGGCTATCATATCTCCTCTCAGCCTTCTCTTCTTCAGGCTAAACATGCCCAGTTCCCTAAGCTGCTCCTCATAGAGAATGCCTCTAGAGCATGGCCAGACAACAAAGGACTCTTGTCTGTTGGAGCTAGGGGTTAATATTTCAACTGACCACCTTGATTAGCATATAATGGCTTGACAGTGCCTAGAGCAAACTTTTGTTGAGAGGTGATTAGATGTCCTTGTTTGTTCTGGCCATTATATGCTAATCAAGGTGGTCAGTTGAAACATTCCCACCTAGCTCCAGCAGAGAAGAGTCCTTTGTCCCACCCTGGTCATTCCACAGATATATAAACCCTTTTTCCTAGTTCCAACAGACCTCACTACCTCTGAGGATGCTTGCCATAGATGCAAGCGAAACATCAGGAGAGAATGCCTCTAGGACCATGGCCATATAGCCCGGAAAAACCTACAACAACCCAATTATTTATTTATTTATTTGCTAGCCGTCCCCTGCCACGCGTTGCTGTGGCCTACTCTGGTGGTCATAGGGGTTCTGTGTGGGAGGTTTGGTCCAATTCTATCGTTGGTGGGGTTCAGAATGCTCTCTGATTGTAGGTGAACTATAAATCCCAGCAACTACAACTCCCAAATGTCAAGGTCTATTTCCCCCAAACTCTACTAGTGTTTACATTTGGGTATACTGAGAATTTGTGCCAAGTTTGGTCCAGATCCATCATTGTTTGAGTCCACAGTGATCTCTGGATGTAGGTGAACTACAACTCCAAAACCAAAGGACACTGCCCACCGGTTTTGGACTTGTAGTTCACCTACATCCAGAGATCACTGTGGACTCAAACAATGATGGATCTGGACCAAGCTTGGCAAGCATACTCAATATGTCCAAATGTGAACACTGGTGCAGTTTGGGGAAAATAGAATCTTGACATTTGGGAGTTGTAGTTACTGGGATTTATAGTTCACCTACAAATATCCAATATGCAGGATGTATTTTCATTCACTGGATCAAATTTAGAACAAATACCCAATACACCCAAATCTGAATACTGGTGGGGTTGCAGGGGGGATTGGTTTTGTCATTTGGGGGTTGTATTTGCTGGGATTTAAAGTTCACCTACAATCAAAGAACCCCTTGAAGCCCACCAACGATAGAATTGGGCCAAACTTATCACACAGAACTGCCATGACCACAGAAAATACTGTGTTTTCTGATGGTCTTTGGTGACCCCTCTGACACCCCCTCGTGACCCCTCCAGGGGTCCTGACCCCCAGGTTGAGAAACACTGCACTATACCATTATATTGTAGTGTTATTAGCAATATTATATGTAAATATATAATTATAATTATAATATTGTATTATTATTACTAGTATTATATTGTATTACATTATAGTATTATAAATATTATATGTATATACAATATACTATATCATATTATTAGTAAAGACAAGACAATTATTATTATTATTATTATTAGTAGTAGTAGTAGTAGTATGTTGCTTTCGGTTGGAGGCAGTGGGGCAGAACAGGGGCAGCTCAACCATTACGCAAAGTAAGCATTCACGGTATAGTTGATGTTGCCCAGGGGTGCTCTTGAGGCGCTCTTGGGGGAAAATAGACCTTGAAATATGCAAGTTGTAGTTACTGGGATGTATAGTTCTCCTACAATCAAAGAGCATTCTGAACTCCACCAATGATGGAATTGAACCAAATATGGTACACACAACTCCCATGACGAACAGAAAATATATATCAGTGATTGGTTGGGGGGGGGGGGGAATACTTGGGGTGCATGGCCTACCTTCTGGAGGCCCCTGAAGAGAGCCAGGTGTGACGGGGGTGTTGCAGAGGAGGAGTTTCCTGCAAATTCTGCCTGGAGCCATTGGAGGGGGGCGGCATAGAAGGCGTCCGCCTCGTCCTGGTAGTCGGCCCTTCCGTCCAGGTCCGGGGGGCATTGCAGGAAGCGCATCTGCAGCGGGCAGTGAATGTGGCTGGAAGAGGAGAAGCAGAGGGGCCCTCAGGGAAGGCAGGCAAGGAAGGTTTGGCCCCCTCCCCTCCTGCCCCTGGACCCCTCTGTGGCGAGAGAGGGAGACTATTTCTTTATTTAAGGAAAAACCTCTTTGCTCTTATACTGATTCAGTTTCCTCTTTTATCTTGGCTGGGACTTTCTGTGTGCTGTTTAACCTTTGTACAGGCACTGTACAAAGTTATAAATAAACTGTGTTACTTTGTTATACACACTTCTGTATAACAAAGTAACACAGTTTATTTATAACTTCTGGCTCCAACGCTTGTGGTTACATTTGCGTTTTGTTGCAATCTTGAGGCTTACAGTCAGTGTCATATACTTGGTTTACTTTTCTGAAATAGACTGTTTCACATTCACAAACATGTTACTTGCTTTACACACTCTTGACTGAAATTATATTTGGACTAAAGCACCACTGGCTTTCTTTATGTTCCTTAAAACTCATGCTCTATTTAACTAACTGCTTCTCAGAAGTCTTTAACGCATCTTCATAACTACTGATTTCTAACAGGCACTCAAAAACCAAGACAGATTCCTAACTCTTCTCTCAGACACACTTCTGTATAACAAAGTAACACAGTTTATTTATAACTTCTGGCTCCAACGCTTGTGGTTACATTTGCGTTTTGTTGCAATCTTGAGGCTTACTGTCAGTATCATATACTTGGGTTTACTTTTCTGAAATAGACTTTCAATGTTTCACATTCACAAACATGTTACTTGCTTTACACACTCTTGACTGAAATTATATTTTGACTAAAGCACCACTGGCTTTCTTTATGTTCCTAAAAAACTCGAAATCTATTTAACTAACTGCTTCTCTATATCAGAAGTCTTTAACACATCTTCATAACTGCTGATTTCTAACAGGCACTCAAAAACCAACACAGATTCCTAACTCTTTTCTCTCAGACACACTTCTGTATAACAAAGTAACACAGTTTATTTATAACTTCTGGCTCCAACGCTTGTGGTTACATTTGTGTTTTGTTGCAATCTTGAGGCTTACAGTCAGTATCATATACTTGGGTTTACTTTTCTGAAATAGACTTCCACTGTTTCACATTCACAAACATGTTACTTGCTTTACACACTCTTGGACTGAAATTATATTTTGACTAAAGCACCACTGGCTTTCTTTATGTTCCTAAAAAACTCGAAATCTATTTAACTCACTGCTTTTCTATATCAGAAGTCTTCAACACATCTTCATAACTGCTGATTTCTAACAGGCACTCAAAAACCAACACAGATTCCTAACTCTTTTCTCTCAGACACACTTCTGTATAACAAAGTAACACAGTTTATTTATAACTTCTGGCTCCAACGCTTGTGGTTACATTTGTGTTTTGTTGCAATCTTGAGGCTTACAGTCAGTATCATATACTTGGGTTTACTTTTCTGAAATAGACTTTCAATGTTTCACATTCACAAACATGTTACTTGCTTTACACACTCTTGACTGAAATTATATTTTGACTAAAGCACCACTGGCTTTCTTTATGTTCCTAAAAAACTCGTGCTCTATTTAACTAACTGCTTCTCTATATCAGAAGTCTTTAACGCATCTTCATAACTGCTGATTTCTAACAGGCACTCAAAAACCAACACAGATTCCTAACTCTTTTCTCTCAGACACACTTCTGTATAACAAAGTAACACAGTTTATTTATAACTTCTGGCTCCAACGCTTGTGGTTACATTTGTGTTTTGTTGCAATCTTGAGGCTTACAGTCAGTATCATATACTTGGGTTTACTTTTCTGAAATAGACTTTCAATGTTTCACATTCACAAACATGTTACTTGCTTTACACACTCTTGACTGAAATTATATTTTGACTAAAGCACCACTGGCTTTCTTTATGTTCCTAAAAAACTCGTGCTCTATTTAACTAACTGCTTCTCTATATCAGAAGTCTTTAACGCATCTTCATAACTGCTGATTTCTAACAGGCACTCAAAAACCAACACAGATTCCTAACTCTTTTCTCTCAGACACACTTCTGTATAACAAAGTAACACAGTTTATTTATAACTTCTGGCTCCAACGCTTGTGGTTACATTTGTGTTTTGTTGCAATCTTAGAGGCTTACAGTCAGTATCATATACTTGGGTTTACTTTTCTGAAATAGACTTTCAATGTTTCACATTCACAAACATGTTACTTGCTTTACACACTCTTGACTGAAATTATATTCTGACCTAAGGCAACACTAGCCTTCTTTATGTTCCTTAAAACTCGTGCTCTATTTAACTAACTGCTTCTCTATATCAGAAGTCTTTAACACATCTTCATAACTGTCTGTGCCTATTCTTCCCTACCTGCCATATGTAAACATAGAGCTATACACCAAAAAATTAACATAGAGTAGCAATTTCGCTACACCCTCCTCACCTGTAGAAGGGGGTGGAGTGGCAGGGCATCAGCATCATGACGGAGGGTGGATCCTGCTGCTCAGCTGAGGAGGAAGAAGGGCAGAGGTCCCGTAGGTGGGCCATGAGGTCCAGGGTTCCCCGCTGGTGCACCAGCCCCAGGTAGAGACCCAGCAGCGCATTGGAGGCCAGCAGGGCGCCGGCGGCCACCTTCCTCCTCCCCTTGCCCAGCCCGTGCAGCGCATGCCCTGCCAAAGGAGAAGGAAAGACAATCCGAGATGGAAGAGACCCCCGTGGGCATCCACTCCAACCCGCTTCTTTCTGCAGAAAATAAATAATAATAACAACAACAATAACACCCTCACATAGTCCTAAATGCTTGGGAAGTGTACGACTTGTGATTTTGTGATACGAAATCCAGCATATAGAGCTCGTTTGCTGTGACATACTCTGTTTTCGTGTCAGTAAAATAATAATAAAGGTACTGGGTGCAGTGCCTAAAGACCCTGGCCTGCACTTAAACACAATCGGCGCTGACAAAATTGCCATCTGACAGCTGCAGAAGGCCACCTTACTGGGATCTGCATGCGTTATTCGCCGATACATCACACAGTCCTAAACACTTGGGAAGGGATCCAATCCAATCCAACAGCCAGCAGAGTGATCTTGTTTGCTGTGGACTCATCTTGTTGTGTTTCAAATAAATAATAATAATAATAATAATAATAATTATTATTATTATTATTATTATTATATCTTTCTCCTTCCAACCTTCCCTTCTACCATTTTGTCCTTCCTTCTTTCTCGTTTTCCAACATTCCATCCTTCCATCCATCTCTCTTTCCTTTATCATTCCCTTCCGTCCTTCTCATCCTCCCTTCTTTCTCTTTTTCCTTCCTTCCTTCCATCCTTCCCTCTCTCCCTCTTTCTCCTTCCTTTCTTCCCCTTTGGCTTTCCTTCTCTTTCATTTATCCTTCCCTTCCATCCTTCTCCTCCCTTCCTTCCTTCACTTTTTCCATCCATTCTTACATTCCATCCTTTCGTCCTTCCTTCTCTTTCTCCCTCTTTCTCCTTCCTTCCCCCCCTTTGTCTTTCTTTCCTTCTCTTTCCTTTATCCTTCCCTTCCTTCCGTCCTTCTCCTTCCTTCTCTTTTTCCTTCCATTCTTCTATTCCACCCTTTCCTCGTTCCTTCCTTCTCTCTTTCCTTTACCATTCCCTTCCATCCTTCTCATCCTCCCTTCCTTCTCTTTTTCCTTCCTTCCATCCTTCCCTCTCTCCCTCTTTCTTTCTCCTTCCTTCCTTCCTTCCTTCCTTCCTTCCCCTTTGTCTTTCTTTCCTTCTCTTTCATTTATCCTTCCCTTCCATCCTTCTCCTTCTTCCTTCCTTCACTTTTTCCTTCCATTCTTACATTCCATCCTTTTGTCCTTCCTTCCCTCTCTCCCTATATCTCCTTCCTCCCCCTCCCTTTGTCTTTCTTTCCTTCTCTTTCCTTTATCCCTCCCTTCCGTCCTCCTTCCTTCCTTCCTCCCTTCTCTTTTTCCTTCCATTCTTCCATTCCACCCTTTCCTCGTTCCTTCCTTCTCTCTTTCCTTTACCATTCCCTTTCGTCCTTCTCATCAAGGTTATTTATTCTTTTACTCTGCTATTAGTATTATTTTATTACATTTATTATTTTACTCTATTATTATTCTATTTATTATTTTGCTCTATTATTACATTTAGAGTATTTTACCCTATTATTATTATTATTATTATTATTATTACATTTATTATTTTAACCTATTTATTATTATAATATTATTATGATTATTACATTTACAGTATTTTGCCCTGTTATTACTACAGTTATTATTTTACTTTATTATTACTGTTTTATTGCATTTTCATTATTTTTATTATATTTATTATTTTAATAAGTACATTTACATTGAAGGAGGTTAGAATAATGGTTTAATAAGAGTTGGGCAGTCTGATCTTAAATTACAGTTTTATGTAAATATTCAGAAACATTTAGCCTATTGATGCCTCAATTAATGTAATTTTATTGGTATCTATTTTTATTTTGAAATATGACCCATAGTGGGTGCATTTCCCACTCTCGGCTTATACTCGAGTCAATATGTTTTCCCAGTTTTTTGTGATAAAATTAGGTGCCTCGGCTTATATTTCGGTCGGCTTATACTCGAGTATATACGGTATATGTATAAACATCCCTTGCTTAGTTTCCAATACACCTCACAACTTCTGAGGATGCCCGCCGTAGATGTGGGCGAAATGTCAGGAGAGCATGCTTCCGGAACATGCTTGGAAAACACACAGCAGGGCAAAGTTTCTGGAGTTGAACAACGACTTTCAAAGTGAGGACCGCACAATTAAACAGGAACAGGAAAGACCTCACCTCTGAGGAAGCTTGCCATAGATGCAGGCGAAACGTCAGGAGAAATGCCTCTAGAACATGGCCATATAGCCCGAAAAAACCCACAAGAACTGAATTCCAATGTTGTTACACAGTGCATTTAAACCCAGCGCTTACCGCAGAAGAGCATGCAGAGCGGCAACACCGGGAGGAGGAAGCGGAACTCCTTGTGGCTCAAGGCGCTGCAAGCAAAGAGGGCGTACTGTGAGGGGCTGCCGGCCTCTCCCTGTTGCCCCCTCCGCCCCCAGCTTCCCCTTGCAAGGCCCACCTGTAAGCGGCCACCGTCCAGAGGATGAGGGCCAGGAGCAGGCGGTGGGGGGCCCTCCTCGGGGTCCGGAGGCATCCCAGGACGAAGAGGGGCAGGTGGGGCCCCAAGATGGCCGGCAAGCCCTGCGTGGCGTACCAGTGCCACGGGTGGGAGCCGTAGAAGGAGGCCGCACCCTGGAGCACGTTGAACCGCAGGAAGTTCAGCTGGACCACGACCCACTGCAGGAAGGAAGGAAGGAAGGAAGGAAGGAAGGAAGGAAGGAAGGAAGGAAGGAGGGAGCAAAGGGTTGAGAAGCCCATTTCTTCTTTGTGGTCTCTGTGAAATCGCACAATTTAGAGAAAACTACCCTAAAATATAGCTGGAGCTGACAGAGGGAGCTCATCCGCACTCTCCCGGGATTCCAACCTCCAACCTGTCGGTCTTCGGTCCTGCCGGCACAAGGGTTTAAACCCACTGCGCCACCGGGGGCTCGTATTTACAATAATAAGAAATAATTTCCGTTTAGAGAGATTGAGAACGGCCTTTCTTTGTCCATGTGGAAAATCGTCCTCCGGTAGCTCATGAAGCAAGAGCACACTCCAAACTCTCTCTCTCTCTCTCTGTAAGCACCTAAAAAATGTAACAGCAACCAAAACTCCCAGGCTCAGCTAGCTAGTAAAATATATCTTATTTTACAGTTGACACAGACACTAAATGATTTCTTACATGCGCCAACAGCCACCTTCCACACAGCTGAATAAAATACCACATTACCTGCTCTCAACCTGGGGGTCGCGACCCCTGAGAGGGTCAGGAGAGGGTGTCAGAGGGGTCGCTAAAGACCATCAGAAAACAGTATTTTCTGTTGGCGATGGGGGTTCTGTGTGGGAAGTTTGGTCCAATTCTATCGTTGGTGGTGTTCAGAATGCTCTTTGATTTTAGGTGAACTATAAATCCCAGTAACTACAACTCCCAAATGTCAAGGTCTATTTTCTCACATTACCTGCTCTGAACTGGAATATATGGCAATGTGGACTCAGAAAACCCACATCAAAGCAGATATTGTGGGATTTTCTGCCTTTATATTCTGGGTTATATGGCTGTGTGGAAGGGACCTGTGTTACATAGTAATACACGTTTCTCAACCTGGGGTTCGCGGCCCCTGAGGAGGTCACGAGGGGGTCTCAGAGGGGTCATAGAATCCTAGAATCCTAGAGTTGGAAGAGACCTCCTGGGCCATCCAGTCCAACCCCATTCTGCCAAGAAACAGGAACATTGCATTCAAATCACCCCTGACAGATGGCCATCCAGCATTTCCCAAAGGCGCGCTTACCTTGCCGTAGAATATCCGGTCAAGGACCAAAGAGCTGCCCAGAGTGACCAGGCTGTAAAGGAAGAGGAAGGAGGAGAAAATGGACCCTTGCTGTGAAGCAGCTAGAATCCCTGACCATTTGATGCAAAGTGTGGAGACCAAAATCCACATCTCAGCAACTGCAACTCCCAAATGTCAAGGTCTATTTTCCCCAACCAGTGTTCACATTTGGGCATATTGAGTATTTGTACCAAGTTTGGCCCAGTTCTATCATTGTTTGAGTCCACAGTGCTCTCTGGATGTAGGTAAGCTACAACTCCAAAACTCAAGGTTAATGCCCACCAAACCCTTCTTGTATTTTTCTGTTGGTCATGGGAATTCTGTGTGCCAAGACTGGTTGAATTCCATTGTTAGTGGAGTTCAGAATGCTCTTTGATTGTAGGTGAACTATAAATCCCAGTAACTGCAACTCCCAAATGTCAAGGTCTATTATCTCTAAACTCCACCAGTGTCCTCATTTGGGCATATTGAGTATTCAGGCGAAGTTTGGTCCAGATCCATCATTGTTTGAGTCCACAGTACTCTCTGGAGTAGGTGAACTACAACTCCCAAACTCAAGGTCAATGCCCACCAAACCCTTCCAGTGTGTTCTGTTGGCCATGGGAGAACTGTGTGCCAAGTTTGATTCAATTCCATCTTTGGTGGAGTTCAGAATGCTCTGTGATTGTAGGTGAACTATAAATCCCAGCAACTACAACTCCCAAACGACAAAATCAATCCAAAAGGCTGGACTCACCCCACGGAGAGGCAGCGGAGAAGGAGGAGGTGGAGGCGCCGCTCCGAGGTCTCGGTCCAGAAGTGCCAAAACAGCAATGGGGCCCAAAAGATGGCCGCTGTCGGGCGGATGATGAAAGCCACTGCTGCCAGGATCAAGTACCGGGCGCTAGGAAAGGAAAGGAGTTTGGGGTTGTTGCATTCTTTCTACGAGTGAGGAAAGCTAGCTCTCAGCCTCTAAGTAATCAGGAGGGACCTGGTTTCACAGCCTGCACAAACAGACAGCAGAGGTGTTGTTTTATTTTGCAGTGCTGTGTCATAAAATACCGACAGGTCTGTACAAAAATTACATTCTCTCTTTCCCTGACTCCCAGCAAATTCCCCGACCATTCGAGTGTGTTTACCTAAGGGTGAGTGGCTGGGACAGAACAGGAGTTCTTTTGGTATACCGTCCACCCCGCTACTCAACAGTCTCCATGCCTGAGCTAGCCTGGGCCCTGCCATATGCACAATGGAGGACCCTGGTAGGGCTGGGCGGTTTCGTTTCGTTAATTCGTAATTCGTTTAAAAAATTCTTTAATTTTTCAATTACAAAACGATAACGAACCAGTCTGGAGCAATTTTTTTAAAAAACGAATTTTTAAATCGTTTCGTAAATGTTTTGTATTTCATTATTGTATTCGTTTCGTTATCGTTTTGAGGTCGTTTCGTTATTATTTCCGCATGTCTGGGGCAAGTTTTATAGCTGTTTTTGGTTTAATTAAGCTTCAAAAGTTCCCCCTGTCCCATTTGGAGGTTTTTTAGCCTATTGCGCGGTCGCGTCTGCCATTAACGAATCGATTCGTTATTGTTTTGTAATTTTTTTCACATTTACGAAATTTCATAAATATAGGAAAATTTTGTAATTATTTTAAATAACGAAACGCAAAAACCCCCAAAAAATGAATAGATTTTAGAAACAATTTTTTCCGTTGTTACCCAGGCCTAGACCCTGGGTTTTGCTGCTGCTGGTAGACTATGCTACTATTATTTTACGGGGAGGGTCTTTTGTTTGCAAGCCCACTTGTCTTGCACTGCACCACGTCCAGAGCTTGGAAGCCTCGAGGCTATGACGAGGCAACCCTCCTGAACCTTGGACCATAATCCCCTCACCTGCTGCTCCCCGCTTTGGTGCCCGGCAAGGGATAGAAGGAGAGCGCGATGGTGCAGAGGGCAGCCTCCGTGGCGTTGGTCAGCGTCCGGGTGCAGCAGTACCAGGTGAACCAGGAGCAGAGCTGGCAGAAGACCTGCAAACCACGGCGGAGAAGAGATCAGTCTCTCTCTCAGAACGAAACCGTTTTCACCCCTGTGAGGTAGACCAGGTCTGGGCCAACTTGCCCCCCCCCCTTCCTCCAGGTGTTTTGGACTTCAACTCCCACAATTCCTAACAGCTGGGCTATACATTCAGACAGTCTCCTGCAGACTGCTTCAGACCTCAATCACACACTGGCTTGTAGGAGATTGCCCTAGAATCCTAGAATCCAAGAGTTGGAAGAGACCTCCTGGGCCATCATCCAGTCCAACCCCATTCTGCTAAGAAGCAGGAATATTGCATTCAAATCACCCCTGACAGATGGCCATCCAGCCTCTGTATAAAAGCTTCCAAAGAAGGAGCCTCCACCACACTCCAGGGCAGAGAGTTCCACTGATAAACAGCTCTCACAGTCAGGAAGATCATAGAATCTTAGAGTTGGAAGAGACCTGGTGGACCATCATCCAGTCCAACCCCATTCTGCCAAGAAGCACGAAAATTGCATTCAAAGCATCCCCGACAGATGGCCATCCAGCATCTCTTTAAAAGCTTCCAAAGAAGGAGACTCCACCACACTCCAGGGCAGAGAGTTCCACTGCTGAACGGCTCTCACAGCCAGGAAGTTCTTCCTCATGTTCAGGTGGAATCTCCTCTCTTGTAGTTTGAAGCCATTGTTCTATTGCGTCCTAGTCTCCAGGGAAGCAGAAACGAAGCTTGCTCCCTCCTCCTCCTCCCTGTGGCTTCCTCTCACGTATTTATACACGGCTATCATATCTCCTCTCAGCCTTCTCTTCTTCAGGCTAGACATGCCCAGCTCCTTAAGCCGCTCCTCATAGAGCTTGTTCTCCAGACCCTTGATCATTTTAGTCGCCCTCCTCTGGACACATTTCAGCTTGTCAATATCTCTCTTGAATTGTGGTGCCCAGAATTGGACACAGTACTCCAGGTAAAGTGGTCTAACCAAAGCGGAATAGAGCATGGGGAGCATGATTTCCCTAGATCTAGACACTAGGCTCCTCTTCATGCAGGCCAACATCCCATTGGCTTTTTTTGCCGCCACATCACGTTCCTGGCTCATGTTTAACTTGCCATCCATGAGGACTCCAAGATCTCTCGATCCAGGCCTCATTGTCCCCCATTCTGTCTCTTTGCATTTCGTTTTTTCTGCCTAAGTGGAGTCTCTTGCATTTGTCCCTGTTGAACTTCATTGTGTTAGTTTTGATAGATAGATGATATTCCCAGTGTGTACACACACACACACACATAATCCTTTGCAACTGTTAAAGCCTGACTCTCCTTTGCTCTACTGCTAAACCCCAGAACCTTCTAATCTGCTGAACTATTGCTGCTGATTTAGATTTGCAAGGGTGTCTCTGAAATTGCTCCACAGACCCTCCCACGCCACGCGCCACAAGAGAGGAAGGGACTCACCACCCACTGGGCCACTTCAGGGCCGTCCAGCCACTTCGCGAAGGAGTACAGCCTCACGTCGGCCACCGCCGCCAGCAGAGCCTGGGCGACACGAGGGAGCCAGATCTGCAAACAGGAGGCAAGGACTTAGGCACAACCTGCACAAGGCTGTAGCCCTCATCGAGGAGGACTGAGAGGCAGATGAGCAAGGGGAAAATCAATTGGCCCTTTTGCCTGCCACTCTTCCTCCCCTCCCATCCCCTCCCTTGTTAGCCTGATACTTCTAAAAGATATGCCTCTTTTTACCCGTGGCAAGGCTCTGCGTCCAGTTTGTTCTTCTCCTGTGAGCATGGAGAGAGGCAAGATGTCTGCTGTGAGTTAGTTAGTTCCTTAGGTAGCTAGGCCTTGTTGTAGTTTCCTATCTAGATATGGTGTTCTTTCACTAAAGTCTTTAAAGCTGGACTCTGCTTCTGAACTTCTGTTGCTCAATGACTCTACTGCTGGCATTAGAAGCTTCTGAACTGCCCCTTTTGGTCTTCTCTTGTGAACATGGAGAGAGAGAAAGAGGATGTCTGCTATGAGTGAGTGAGTCAGACTCAGTTTACCCTCCTATTTAATAATGCAGTTCTTTCAAAGATGGACTCTGCTCCTGAACTGCTAACACTCAATGGCTCTACTGCTGGCATTAGAAGCTTCTGAACTGCCTCTTTTGTTCTTCTCTTGTAAGCATGGAGAGAGAGAAAGAGGATGTCTGCTATGAGTGAGTGAGTGAGTCAGACTCTGTTTACCTTCCTATTTAATAATGCAGTTCTTTCAAAGATGGACTCTGCTGCTGAACGGCTAACACTCAATGGCTCTACTGCTGGCATTAGAAGCTTCTGAACTGCCTCTTTTGGTCTTCTCTTGTGAGCATGGAGAAAGAGAAAGAAGATGTCTGCTGTGAGTGAGTGAGGCCCTGCTTACTTCCTTATTGAACAATGTACTTCTTTCAAAACTTGACTCTGCTCCTGAATTGCTAACACTCCATGACTCTACTGCTAGAACTAGGAGCTTCTACACTGCCCGATTGCCTCTTTTCTTCTTCTCCTGTGAGCACAGAGAGAACATGAGGATGTCTACTGTGAATGAATCAGACCCTGTTTACCTTCCTATTTAACAATGTACTTCTTTCAAAGCTGGACTCTGCTCCTGAATTGCTAACACTCCATGACTCTACTGCTGGCACTAGGAGCTTCTGCACTGCCTGATTACCTCATTTCTTCTCCTCCTGTGAGCATGGAGAGAACACGAGGATGTCTACTATGAATGAATCAGACCCTGTTTACCTTCCTATTTAACAATGTACTTCTTTCAAAGCTGGACTCTGCTCCTGAATTGCTGATACTCAAAGGCTCTACTGCTGGCACTAGAAGCTTCTGAACTGCTGAACTGCTGCATTACTATTTTAGAATGCTTTTCTCCTTTTTATGGAAGTGACGCCATTCAGGGACCCTTCTTGCTCACTCACCAGGAGGTGGACGCTGTCCTTCCCGACGAGCTCCAGCCCCTTGTAGATGCCGGCAAAGAAGAGCGGGTAGAGAGCGCTGCGCAGGCCCTGGGCCCACTCCCAGGTCAGGAAGCCGTATGTGAGGAAGTCAAGGAAGGCATAGCTTCAGTGTGGCCTACCACGGACATTTGCAAGCAAGGGCAACTTAGCATCATCAGAACTCGGTGCTACTAAAAAGATACTGAATGCCTCAACACGCCTTTGGCAATGGAGCACACTTTTCCCGTGCTTTGGTGATAGAATCACCCAGATTACCTGTCTGAACGTATCTCCTGATATGAACCATCATGTAGCTTAAGATCGTAAGGAGAGACCCTGCTCTCGATCCCACCACTTTCGCAAACACGGTTGTCGGGGACGAGAGACAGGGCCTTCTCAGCAGTGGCCCCCCATCTGTGGAACTCTCTGACTAAGGACATCAGGTTGGTCACCTCCTTCTTGTCCTTCAGAAGACAACTGAAGACCTGGTTCTGGGGTCAGGCATTTGACTAGAGGGTAGCGGCAATATGGAAAGGAATTTTGGGATTTTTACGACATTGGATTCTTAAATGAATGTATTTATTTTATATTGAGCGAAGACAAGAGGGGAACAGAAGACATTTCCATATTGTCTTTACTAATAATATAATATAGTATATTGTATATACATGTAATATTTATAATATTATAATGTAATACAATACAATACAATACAATACAATATAACGGCGCTCCATGCAGTCATGCCGGCCACATGACCTTGGAGGTGTCTATGGACAACGCTGGCTCTTCGGCTTAGAAATGGAGATGAGCACCACACCCCAGAGTCAGACATGACTGGACTTAATGTCAGGGGACTACCTTTACCTTTACCTTACACTATAATACTAGTAATAATAATAATACAATATTATAATAATTATATATTCACATTACAGGTAATTCTACTAATAATATTCCAATATAATGGTATAGTGCAATATAGTAATCTATAATACTGATATTGTACTATGCTGATAATATAATATATTGTAATATAATATAATATAATATAATATAATATAATATAATATATCGTAATCCGCTCTGAGTCCACTTCGGGGTGAGAAGAGCAGCATAGAAATGCAGTAAATAATAATAATAATAATAATAATAATTTGAAAGGGTCTTTGAGTGAAATTTGCAAATGCTAAACAAGGCACTTTGAATGAAATTAACAGTAAAAGAGAAATATACCCTTTCTCGGTAGAAAAAGAGCAACACGGAAGAAAATGTTTTTGAGAGACAAGATGCGACATGTAGCGGTCATACAAAGTTCAAACTTACACAGTTGTGTTGTGGTTAAGCCAAAGGTTGTGGTTAAGCGCAGAGTCTGCAGGTACAAGAAGGTACTTTCCATCAAAAGGTCAAGGGAGAGGGGCTAGAAAGAGAGTACTTTCCATGACCAAAAAAAAAAAATGTTCTTGTTTACTTGAGGGTATATAACGGTGTACAAAAGCCAAGGGGGGTGCGGCAGTCTCTTGAAGGGTATCATCTGCGTGTGCTGCCAGGCTGTCCGCCTTCTTCATGAAGAAACTAAAATATATCTTGTTTTTTGATCTTTTTGGGGGGGGGGGGGGGACTGTCTCCTTCGTGACGTGGACCTAAGAAGACCCAATTTAGGGTCTCTAACAATTGAGTCACCAATAAGGCTGAGAAAGGCGGTATACAAGTATAGTAAGTAAGTAAGTAAATAAATAAATTAATAATTTAGTCACCGATAAGGCTGAGAAAGTATAGTAAGCAAGTAAGTAAATGTAACCGAATAAATAAATATATAAATATATAAAATTCAGAGGCTGGATGGCCATCTGTTGGGAGGGATCAGACTGTGACTTTCTTTCCTGAAGGCTTATTATTATAATATTAATATTATTAATAATAATTGAGTTGCCGATAAGGCTGAGAAAGTATAGTAAGTAAGTAAATATAATTGAATAAATAAATAAAATTCAGAGGCTGGATGGCCTTCTGTTGGGAGGGATCTGATTGTGACTTGCCTTCCTGAAGGCTTATTATTATAATATTAATATTATTAATAATAATTGAGTCAGTCACCGACAAGGCTGAGAAAGGCGGTATACAAGTATAGTAAGTAAATAAATAAATAAAATTCAGAGGCTGGATGGCCATCTGTCGGGAGGGATCAGACTGTGACTTGACGTCCTGAAGGCTTATTATTATTATAGTATTAATATTATTATTAATAATTGAGTCGCCGACAAGGCTGAGAATGGCGGTATAAAAGTATAGTAAGCAAATAAATAAATAAATAAATGTAAATAAATAAATAAATCAAGTAAATAAATTAATAATAATTTAGTCGCTGATAGGGCTGAGAAAGTATAGTAAGTAAATATAAATAAATAAATAAAAGTTAGAGGCTGGATGGCCATCTGTCGGGAGGGATCAGACCGTGACTGTCAACACCATCCCGGCCCCGCCCTCTTCCTAGCCTCGGCTCCCATTGGAGGAGTCATCCCTCCTCGGCCCCGCCCCCTTACTGGCCTCCGTTCCTATTGGCGGAGTGACACAATCCCGGTCCCGCCCCTTTCCTAGCCTCGGCTCCCATTGGCGGAGTAACAGTATCCCGGCCCCGCCCCTTTCTCAGCCTCGGCTCCCATAGGAGGAGTGATCCCACCTCGGCCCCGCCCCTTTCCTAGTCTGGCTTCCCATTGGCAGAGTAACACCATCCCGGCCCCGCCCCTTTCATAGTGTCGGTTCCCATTGGCGGAGTAACCCCAGCTCGGCCCCGCCCCTATAACAGGGGGCGTGGCCGGGATGGAGTGACTTCGCCCATAGGCGAGACTGGAAAGGGGGCGGGGCCGGAAGGCCCCGCCCCCTTTCCAGTCTCGCCTATGGGCGAAGTCACTCCATCCCGGCCACGCCCCCTTTTCTAGCCAAGGTTCCCATTGGTGGAAAAATCCGCCCATTTCCCCATCCTGAGTTCTCATTTGTGGAGCAACCCCACTGAGGCCCCGCCCCCTTCCTATCCCCGCTTCCCATTGGCCGCCTCAGCTAGGCCCCGCCCCTGGAAGGATATCCGAAGGCGGCCCGGTGCGCGACCTCCAGCGCCTGCCAGTACTCGTCCGGGACGAAGCTGGTCCGGACCAGGAAGCAGTTCAGGAGCCGCAGCGCCGCCAAGAAGAGGGCCAGCCTTACCCACGGCGTAGTAGGGGCGAAACTGGGGCGCTCCCCCTCAGGACCGCCAGGCGCGCACTTCCGCTTCCGGAGACGCGCTGCCGCCATCGCAAAGACTCAAAACTCAGATCTCGCGAGAGTTCAGAATCAAGGTGTACAGACTCAGATCTCGCGAGAGTTCAGGATCAAAGCGGTGAGAGCCTAACCAATCGCGATGGGGTGTGGGCGGAGCTTCTAAGACTCAAAACTCAGATCTCGCGAGAGTTCAGGATCAAGGTGTACAAACTCAGATCTCGCGAGAGTTAAGGATCAAAGAGTGAGAGACTAACCAATCGCGATGGGTCGTGGGCGGAACTTCCCGCAGCTGCTCCTGGTCGCCATCTTGGGTGTGTCGGGAGGAATCTATATCTGGAAGCCTCTCTTCCTGGAAGCGGCGAAGCGGAAGGAGAAAAGTCCTGACACGAAAGTGGAGCCCTAGCCCCGTGCACGTGTGAATGGCGTTCGTGGCCTATTTCGACGCGTGTCAGACGCCTGGGAGCTAGATTGGCCTGTCACGTGCCTCCCTGCCGCAAGGGACGCCGGGATTCGTAGTCCGGAAGCGACTGTCTCCTTCCTCCAGGCCTCTCTCTCTGCCCAAGGCGAATAAACCTATTCGGATGCTCTCTCTTTCTTTGCATTTTAAACACTATTAAATCCTGCTTTGACGTTTGTGATGTCTCTTTCTCAGATAATATTTATTTATTGATGGGTTGTTGTCGTTTTTTTTGGGCTGTATGGCCATGTTCTAGAGGCATTTTCTCCTGACGTTTCGCCTGCATCTATGGCAAGCATCCTCAGAGGTTGTGAGGTCTGTTGGAAATTGGGTTTATATATCTGTGGAATGATGTCCAGGGTGGGACAAAGGACTCTTGTCTGCTGGAGCTAGGGGTGAATGTTTCAACAAACAAGGCCATCTAATCTCAACAAAAGATTGCCCCAGGCACTGCCAGGCCATCAAATGCTAATCAAGGTGGTCAGTTGAAACATTCACTGTGTAATTCTGCTTTGACGTTTGTGTATTTTGTGGTGTGTCTTCCTCAGGTAATATTTATTTATTGATGTATTTCGTGTACTTTTACCCTGCCTTTCTCCCTTGGGGGACTCAGGGCGGCATCACACAAGCACCATACCATGCTGTCGAAGTAGAATTAAAGCATTAAAAACCATTACAATCCTAGAGTTGGAAGAGACCTGGTGGGCCATCATCCAGTCCAACCCCATTCTGCCAAGAGGCAGGAATATTGCATTCAAATCACCCCTGACAAATGGCCATCCAGCCTCTGCTTAAAAGCTTCCAAAGGAGGAGCCTCCACCACACTCTGGGGCAGAGAGTTCCACTGCTGAACGGCTCTCACAGTCAGGAAGTTCTTCCTCATGTTCAGATGGAATCTCCTCTCTTGTAGTTTGAAGCCATTGTTCCATTGCGTCCTAGTCTCCAAGGAAGCAGAAAACCCAAGCTTGCTCCCTCCTCCTCCCTGTGGCTTCCTCTCACATACTTATTCATGGCTATCATATCTCCTCTCAGCCTTCTCTTCTTCAGGCTAAACATGCCCAGCTCCTTAAGCCGCTCCTCATAGGGCTTGTTCTCCAGACCCTTGATCTGCTCCCTCCTCCCTGTGGCTTCCTCTCACATATTTATCCATGGCTATCATGTCTCCTCTCAGCCTTCTCTTCCTCAGGCTAGACATGCCCAGCTCCTTAAGCTGCTCCTCATAGGGCTTGTTCTCCAGACCCTTGATCATTTTAGTCGCCCTCTTTCTCTGGACACATTCCAGCTTAGAGTCAATATCTCTCTTGAATTGTGGTGCCCAGAATTGGACACAATATTCCAGGTAAAGTGGTCTAACCAAAGCGGAATAGAGGATGGGGAGCATGACTTCCCTGGACCTAGACACTAGGCTCCTCTTGATGCAGGCCAACATCCCATTGGCTTTCTTTGCCACCACATCACATTCCTGGCTCATGTGCAACTTCCTCCCCACGAGGACTCCAAGATCTTTTTCCCACGTCCTGCTCTCGAGCCAGGCCTCATCATCCCCCATTCTATCTCTTTGCATTTCATTTTTTCTGCCTAAGTGGAGTCTCTTGCATTTGTCCCTGTTGAACTTCATTGTGTTAGTTTTGGCCCCTCATCTCTCTAATCCAGGGGTCCTCAAACTAAGGCCCGGGGGCCGGATGCGGCCCTCCAAGGTCATTTTCCCGGCCCTCGCTCAGGCTCAACCTAAGTCTGTAAGCACACAACAACAACAACAATCCTATCTCATCAGCCAAAAGCAGGCCCACACTTCCCATTGAAATACTAACTGGAGGGAACCAAGGGATCTTTGCAGAGCTAATGGTCCGCCTGGTGACCAAAGCTATCTCTGTTCCATGACCAGGCTACGAGAGGTCAAGATAATGGGTTTCATCCAAGAATCCCTGGAACTGGGTGGCCACCACTCGCTCCAAAACCTTGTCCAGGAAGGGGAGACTGGAAATAGGCAGGTAGTGCTCCGGGATTGTGGGGCAGCTGGCTGAGTGTCAGCTGCATTAAGATCACTCTGACCAAAAGGTCATGAGTTCGAAGTCAGCCCGGGTTGGAGTGGGTTTCCAACCAATTGTGTAGCCTGTTGTCGACCTTCGCAACCCGAAAGACAGTTGCATCTGTCAAGTAGGAAAATTAGGTACCACCTTAAAGTGTGAGAAGGCTAAATTAGCTAATTTATGAGGCCATAAAGAAGACTCCAGCAAAGCATTCCAGCAGGGAAGCATGCGGGGAATGCGGAAGTGCTTCATCAGTGTCGCAGATGGACAAGGAAAGCGACAGCTCCCCTGGCGGCCAGAAAAAGTTAAATAGCCTCTGTGAATGTCTGTATATGTTTGTATGTCAAAAATTGGCACTGACTGTTTGCCATATATGTGTACACTGTAATCCGCCCTGAGTCCCCTGCCGGGTGAGGAGGGCGGAATAGAAAAGCTGCAAATAAATAAATGAAAATAGTTGTTAAACTGCCACTCTGAGTTTCATAGAATCCTAGAGATGGGAGAGACCTCCTGGGCCATCCAGTCCAACCCCATTCTGCCAAGAAGCAGGAATATTGCATTCAAATCACCCCTGACAGATGGCCACCCAGCCCCTGTTGAAAAGCTTCCAAAGAAGGAGCCTCCACCACACTCCCTCCGGGGCAGAGAGTTCCACTGCTGAACAGCTCTCACAGTCAGGAAGTTCTTCCTCATGTTCAGATGGAATCTCCTCTCTTGTAGTTTGAAGCCATGGCTCCCTTGCGTCCTAGTCTCCATGGAAGCAGTAAACAAGCTTGCTCCCTCCTCCTCCCTGTGGCTTCCTCTCACATATTGATACATGGCTATCATATCTCCTCTCATCCTTCTCTTCTTCAGGCTAAACATGCCCAGCTCCTTAAGCCGCTCCTCATAGGGCTTGTTCTCCAGACCCTTGATCATTTTAGTCGCCCTCTTTCTCTGGACACATTCCAGCTTAGAGTCAATATCTCTCTTGAATTGTGGTGCCCAGAATTGGACACAATATTCCAGGTAAAGTGGTCTAACCAAAGCAGAATAGAGCATGGGGAGCATGACTTCCCTAGATCTAGACACTAGGCTCCTCTTGATACAGGCCAAAATCCCATTGGCTGTTTTTGCCGCCACATCACATTCTTGGCTCATGTTTAACTTGTTGTCCATGAGGACTCCAAGATCTTTTCCACACGTCCTGCTCTCGAGCCAGGCCTTCCCCTTTCTGTATCTTTGCATTTCGTTTTTCCTGCCAAAGTGGAGTATCTTGCATGTTTCCCTGTTGAACTTCATTTTGTTAGTTTTGGCCCATCATCTCTCTCATCTGTCAAGATCCCTTTGACTCTTGCTCCTGTCCTCTGGACTATTGGCTATCCCTCCCAATTTGGTGTCGTCTTCAAACATGATGATCCTGCCTTCTAGCCCTTCATCTAAGTCATGAATGGAGACGTTGAACAGGACCGGGCCCAGGACGGAACCCTGCGGCACTCCACTTGTCACTTCTTTCACCACTCTTTATTTTCTCCCCCGTTGAATATTTCCAAACATTATTTCCTTGGGTTGTGGCGTGAGAGGGAAAGGGCCAAGGGGTCTTTGTGTTGGGCAAGCAGCGCAGGAGTCGAAGAGGAAGTGGTG
Organism: Anolis sagrei; assembly: GCF_037176765.1. NCBI lineage: Eukaryota > Metazoa > Chordata > Lepidosauria > Squamata > Anolidae > Anolis > Anolis sagrei. The sequence goes on from NC_090029.1 coordinate 1,676,465, forward strand.
CCGTAACACCAGAAGGAAGTGGGGTGACGAAGCAGCAACGGCAGCCAAGTCCCGGGGATGGAATGGTGTAGCCGCAACCTCTGCCTTGCATCCAATGGAGCCCTGCAGCTTTGGACAGGCCTCAGGCGGAAGGGAGCAGGGGGTGGGCGCGCAGGCAGGGCTGAGTTTCCACAGTGGTGGTGCTCCTCCTCTTGCTCCCCTTCCTTCCTCCCTCCTTTCCTGTGGTCAGAGGGAGGCCCCTTCTTGCAAGGGGAGGGCACTGGGGCTGGCACAGGAGCTCCCCATCACTTGACCAAGACAAGCCAGAAGCACATGACAAGCAGCTGAGAGTCATTCGGGGTTTCTCTCTGTCTGCCTGCCTGCTTGCCTGCCTGGTCTAGGGTTTGGGACCCACCGCTGGGCCCCCTCCCACCAAGAAGCAGGGCTGATGGACCGGACCCTGACCCAGAGACACATCGCCGCCATTGTCTTCCTCCGACCCTTCCTCTTCCTCCTGTAGATCCAACCTTCCGTCCATCCGTCCTTCCTTTCTTCCTTCCTCCCGCAGGTAAGGGAAAGTATGCCGTAAGGAAGGAGCAAGCTGGAAACTAGGGCTCTGAGCAATCCCATCTGACTTTTGGGAAGACCTTCCTGACCTTAAGAGGAGTTGTTCAGCAGTGGAACTCTCTGCCTCAGGATCTAATGGAGATTTTGAAGCAGAGGCTGGAAGCCATCTCTTGGGGGTGCCTTGATTGTGCTTTTCCTGCATGCAAGAAGGGGGTTGTGCTAAAAATAACAATATAATGAGATTTGTATTCCTGACCTTAAGAAGAGTTGTTCAGCAGTGGAACTCTCCGCCTCAGGATCTAATGGAGGTTTTGAAGCAGAGGCTGGATGGCCATCTCTCGGGGGTGCCTTGATTGTGCTTTTCCTGCATGCAAGAAGGGGGTTGTGCTAAAAATAAAAATATAATGAACTTTGTATTGTCGAAGGCTTTCATGGCCGGAATCACTGGGTTGTTGTAGGTTTTTTCGGACTATATGGCCATGTTCTAGAGGCATTCTCTCCTGACGTTTTGCCTGCATCTATGGCAAGCATCCTCAGAGGCTGTGAGGTCTGTTGGAACTAGGAAAAAGGGTTTATATGTCTGTGGAATGAGCAGATTGGGACAAAGGACTCTTGTCTGTTGGAGCGAGGTGTGAATGTTTCAACTGACCACCTTGATTAGCATTTGATGGCTTGGCAGTGCCAGGGGCAATCTTTTGTTGAGAGGTGATTAGATGTCCTTGTTGTAGGTTTTTTCGGGCTATATGGTCATGGTCTAGAGGCATTCTCTCCTGACGTTTCGCCTGCATCTATGGCAAGCATCCTCAGAGGTTGTGAGGTCTGTTGGAACTAGGAAAACAGGGTTTATATATCTGTGGAATGACCAGGGTGGGACAAAAGACTCTTGTCTGCTGGAGCTAGGTGGGAATGTTTCAACTGACCACCTGGATTAGCATTTGATGGCCTGGCAGTGCCTCTAGCATTCTCTCCTGACATTTCGCCTGCATCTATGGCGAGCATCCTCAGAGGTAGTGAGGTCACTTGCCATAGATGCAGGCGAAACGTCAGGAGAGAATGCCTCTAGACCATGGCCATATAGCCCGAAAAAACCTACAACAACCCAATAATGAACTTTATTTCTAACCTGCCCTATCTCCCCAAGGAGATTCTGGGCAGTTTCCAAACAAAAAAAGTGGCTAACATTCAATGCCTTCATGAAAACAAACGAAATCAAATGACCCGTTGGGTCTCTTCAATTCGATGATTCCTCTCTCCCCGTTTGCTCTGCGTCACAGCGAGGCCTCTGCTTCAGAGTGGGGTGGAGGCTTTGAAGCAGCGGCTGGATGGCCATCTTTCGGGGGTGCTTTGTTTGTGCTTTTCCTGCACAGAAGAAGGGGATTGGACTAGAGGGCCCATGGGGTCCCTAGGTAATTTTCAACTGTAAGCAAACAGTATTTTGGTGCCCCCCCCCCCCCCAACCAATCATTGATATATATTTTCTGTTTGTCATGGGAGTTCTGTGTGCCATATTTGGTTCAGTTCCATCACTGGTGGAGTTCAGAATGCTCTTTGATTTTAGGTGAACTATACATCCCAGAAACTGCTACTCGCATTGGCCTCTTCCAACTCTTTGATTCTATGATTCTATTCTATGATTCTATGATTAAGGCCTTCAATGACTAACTGCTTGCTTGCTGGACTGTAATTAAAAGTTGCTAATGAGAACTGAAAAGTAAACTCTGATAAGGACAGTGACAATGGTTCTTTCAAGTTAAGCAAATGTTTGCAACATTCCTTATGTTAAGAATCATAGAATCAAAGAGTTGGAGGAGACCTCCTGGGCCATCATCCAGTCCACCCCCATTCTGCCAAGAAGCAGGAATATTGCATTCAAATCACCCCTGACAGATGGCCATCCAGCCTCTGCTTAAAAGCTTCCAAAGAAGGAGTCTCCACCACACTCCCTCCGGGGCAGAGAGTTCCACTGCTGAACGGCTCTCCCAGTCAGGAAGTTCTTCCTCGTGTTCAGATGGAATCTCCTCTCTTGTAGTTTGAAGCCATGGCTCCATTGCGTCCTAGTCTCCAGGGAAGCAGAAAGGAAGCTTGCTCCCTCCTCCTCCCTGTGGCTTCCTCTCTCATTTATACATGGCTACCATATCTCCTCTCAGCCTTCTCTTCTTCAGGCTAAACATGCCCAGCTCCTTAAGCCGCTCCTCATACGGCTTGTTCTCCAGACCCTTGATCATTTGAGTTGCTCTCCTCTGGACACATTCCAGCTTAGAGTCAATATCTCTCTTCAATTGTGATGCCTAGAATTGGACACAATATTCCAGGTGCGGTCTAACCATTCAAGCTAAACATGCCTAACTCCTTAAGCCGCTCCTCATAGGGCTTGTTCTCCAGACCCTTGATCATTTGAGTCGCCCTCCTCTGGAAACATTCCAGCTTGTCAATATATCTCTTCAATTGTGGTGCCCAGAATTGGACACAATATTCCAGGTGCGGTCTAACCATTCAAGCTAAACATGCCCAGCTCCTTAAGCCGCTCCTCGTAGGGCTTGTTCTCCAGACCCTTGATCATTTGAGTCGCCCTCCTCTGGACACATTCCAGCTTGTCAATATCTCTCTTGAACTGTGATGCCTAGAATTGGACACAATATTCCAGGTGCGGTCTAACCATTCAAGCTAAACATGCCCAGCTCTTTAAGCCGCTCCTCATAGGGCTTGTTCTCCAGATCCTTGATTATTTTAGTCACCCTCCTCTGGACACATTCCAGCTTGTCAATATCTCTCTTCAATTGTGGTGCCTAGAATTGGACACAATATTCCAGGTATGGTCTAACCAAGGCGGAATAGAGCATGGGGAGCATGACTTCCCTGGATTCTAAACACTATAGAGGCCAAAATCCCATTGGCTTTTTTTGCCGCCACATCACATTCCTGGCTCATGTTTAGCTTGCTGTCCACGAGGACTCCAAGATCTTTTTCCCATGTCCTGCTCTCGAGTCGGTTCTGTGAGGGTGGCCCCTTCTCTCATGGGCCACTTCCCCCTCCGGCCTGGCTCCGTCCCTCTCTTCCCAGGACCGTAATGCTCTTAGTCGGAGGAGAGATCAAAGGCGACTTTGTTGGAGCTGCTCCTTAATCGAGTTCCCACCAGGCTGAGAAGAAAGCCCTTCTTTATGAAAGAGGGATCATATGATGTGGGACTGCCACTCGGACAGGCGGCTCGGCCGGGAAACCACAGAGAGGGATCCTGCCCTGGTTCCCCTTTGAAGTTTGCAAAGGCAAGACGGAGAAAGAGGAGAAGAAAGAGGAGAAGAAGGAGAAGTGTGTGGTGGAGAAGCGTGGTGGGTCAAAGGGAAAGGCTTTGCTTGGGCCCCTTTCCGCTCCAGGACGGGCTTGTCTTTGGTCTTTGAACATTAGGAAGAACTTCCTGACTGTGAGAGCCATTCAGCAGTGGAACTCTCTGCCCCGGAGTGTGGTGGAGGCTCCTTCTTTGGAGGCTTTTAAGCAGAGGCTGGATGGCCATCTGTCAGGGGTGATTTGAATGCAATATTCCTGCTTCTTGGCAGAATGGGGTTGGACTGGATGATGTCCCAGGAGGTCTCTTCCAACTCTTGGATTCTATGAGGCTGGATGGCCATCTGTCAGGGGTGATTTGAATGCAATATTCCTGCTTCTTGGCAGAATAGGGCTGGACTGGATGGCCCATGACTGTGAGAGCCGTTCAGCAGTGGAACTCTCTGCCCCGGAGTGTGGTGGAGGCTCCTTCTTTGGAGGCTTTTAAGCAGAGGCTGGATGGCCATCTGTCAGGGGTGATTTGAATGCAATATTCCTGCTTCTTGGCAGAATGGGGTTGGACTGGATGATGTCCCAGGAGGTCTCTTCCAACTCTTGGATTCTATGAGGCTGGATGGCCATCTGTCAGGGGTGCTTTGAATGCAATATTCCTGCTTCTTGGCAGAATGGGGTTGGACTGGATGATGTCCCAGGAGGTCTCTTCCAACTCTTGGATTCTATGAGGCTGGGTGGCCATCTGTCAGGGGTGATTTGAATGCAATATTCCTGCTTCTTGGCAGAATGGGGTTGGACTGGATGATGTCCCAGGAGGTCTCTTCCAACTCTTGGATTCTATGAGGCTGGATGGCCATCTGTCAGGGGTGCTTTGAATGCAATATTCCTGCTTCTTGGCAGAATGGGGTTGGACTGGATGATGTCCCAGGAGGTCTCTTCCAACTCTTGGATTCTATGAGGCTGGGTGGCCATCTGTCAGGGGTGATTTGAATGCAATATTCCTGCTTCTTGGCAGAATGGGGTTGGACTGGATGATGTCCCAGGAGGTCTCTTCCAACTCTTGGATTCTATGAGGCTGGATGGCCATCTGTCAGGGGTGCTTTGAATGCAATATTCCTGCTTCTTGGCAGAATGGGGTTGGACTGGATGATGTCCCAGGAGGTCTCTTCCAACTCTTGGATTCTATGAGGCTGGGTGGCCATCTGTCAGGGGTGATTTGAATGCAATATTCCTGCTTCTTGGCAGAATGGGGCTGGACTGGATGGCCCATGACTGTGAGAGCCGTTCAGCAGTGGAACTCTCTGCCCCGGAGTGTGGTGGAGGCTCCTTCTTTGGAGGCTTTTAAGCAGAGGCTGGATGGCCATCTGTCAGGGGTGATTTGAATGCAATATTCCTGCTTCTTGGCAGAATGGGGTTGGACTGGATGATGTCCCAGGAGGTCTCTTCCAACTCTTGGATTCTATGAGGCTGGATGGCCATCTGTCAGGGGTGATTTGAATGCAATATTCCTGCTTCTTGGCAGAATGGGGTTGGACTGGATGATGTCCCAGGAGGTCTCTTCCAACTCTTGGATTCTATGAGGCTGGGTGGCCATCTGTCAGGGGTGATTTGAATGCAATATTCCTGCTTCTTGGCAGAATGGGGCTGGACTGGATGATGTCCCAGGAGGTCTCTTCCAACTCTTGGATTCTATGAGGCTGGGTGGCCATCTGTCAGGGGTGATTTGAATGCAATATTCCTGCTTCTTGGCAGAATGGGGTTGGACTGGATGATGTCCCAGGAGGTCTCTTCCAACTCTTGGATTCTATGAGGCTGGGTGGCCATCTGTCAGGGGTGATTTGAATGCAATATTCCTGCTTCTTGGCAGAATGGGGTTGGACTGGATGATGTCCCAGGAGGTCTCTTCCAACTCTTGGATTCTATGAGGCTGGATGGCCATCTGTCAGGGGTGATTTGAATGCAATATTCCTGCTTCTTGGCAGAATGGGGTTGGACTGGATGATGTCCCAGGAGGTCTCTTCCCACTCTTGGATTCTATGAGGCTGGGTGGCCATCTGTCAGGGGTGATTTGAATGCAATATTCCTGCTTCTTGGCAGAATGGGGCTGGACTGGATGATGTCCCAGGAGGTCTCTTCCAACTCTTGGATTCTATAAGGCTGGGTGGCCATCTGTCAGGGGTGATTTGAATGCAATATTCCTGCTTCTTGGCAGAATGGGGTTGGACTGGATGATGTCCCAGGAGGTCTCTTCCAACTCTTGGATTCTATGAGGCTGGGTGGCCATCTGTCAGGGGTGATTTGAATGCAATATTCCTGCTTCTTGGCAGAATGGGGTTGGACTGGATGATGTCCCAGGAGGTCTCTTCCAACTCTTGGATTCTATGAGGCTGGGTGGCCATCTGTCAGGGGTGATTTGAATGCAATATTCCTGCTTCTTGGCAGAATGGGGCTGGACTGGATGATGTCCCAGGAGGTCTCTTCCAACTCTTGGATTCTATGAGGCTGGATGGTCATCTGTCAGGGGTGATTTGAATGCAATATTCCTGCTTCTTGGCAGAATGGGGTTGGACTGGATGATGTCCCAGGAGGTCTCTTCCAACTCTTGGATTCTATGAGGCTGGGTGGCCATCTGTCAGGGGTGATTTGAATGCAATATTCCTGCTTCTTGGCAGAATGGGGTTGGACTGGATGATGTCCCAGGAGGTCTCTTCCAACTCTTGGATTCTATGAGGCTGGGTGGCCATCTGTCAGGGGTGATTTGAATGCAATATTCCTGCTTCTTGGCAGAATGGGGTTGGACTGGATGATGTCCCAGGAGGTCTCTTCCAACTCTTGGATTCTATGAGGCTGGGTGGCCATCTGTCAGGGGTGATTTGAATGCAATATTCCTGCTTCTTGGCAGAATGGGGCTGGACTGGATGATGTCCCAGGAGGTCTCTTCCCACTCTTGGATTCTATGAGGCTGGGTGGCCATCTGTCAGGGGTGATTTGAATGCAATATTCCTGCTTCTTGGCAGAATGGGGTTGGACTGGATGATGTCCCAGGAGGTCTCTTCCAACTCTTGGATTCTATGAGGCTGGGTGGCCATCTGTCAGGGGTGATTTGAATGCAATATTCCTGCTTCTTGGCAGAATGGGGTTGGACTGGATGATGTCCCAGGAGGTCTCTTCCAACTCTTGGATTCTATGAGGCTGGGTGGCCATCTGTCAGGGGTGATTTGAATGCAATATTCCTGCTTCTTGGCAGAATGGGGTTGGACTGGATGATGTCCCAGGAGGTCTCTTCCCACTCTTGGATTCTATGAGGCTGGGTGGCCATCTGTCAGGGGTGATTTGAATGCAATATTCCTGCTTCTTGGCAGAATGGGGTTGGACTGGATGATGTCCCAGGAGGTCTCTTCCAACTCTTGGATTCTATGAGGCTGGGTGGCCATCTGTCAGGGGTGATTTGAATGCAATATTCCTGCTTCTTGGCAGAATGGGGTTGGACTGGATGATGTCCCAGGAGGTCTCTTCCAACTCTTGGATTCTATGAGGCTGGGTGGCCATCTGTCAGGGGTGATTTGAATGCAATATTCCTGCTTCTTGGCAGAATGGGGTTGGACTGGATGATGTCCCAGGAGGTCTCTTCCAACTCTTGGATTCTATGAGGCTGGGTGGCCATCTGTCAGGGGTGATTTGAATGCAATATTCCTGCTTCTTGGCAGAATGGGGTTGGACTGGATGATGTCCCAGGAGGTCTCTTCCAACTCTTGGATTCTATGAGGCTGGGTGGCCATCTGTCAGGGGTGATTTGAATGCAATATTCCTGCTTCTTGGCAGAATGGGGCTGGACTGGATGATGTCCCAGGAGGTCTCTTCCAACTCTTGGATTCTATGAGGCTGGGTGGCCATCTGTCAGGGGTGATTTGAATGCAATATTCCTGCTTCTTGGCAGAATGGGGTTGGACTGGATGATGTCCCAGGAGGTCTCTTCCAACTCTTGGATTCTATAAGGCTGGGTGGCCATCTGTCAGGGGTGATTTGAATGCAATATTCCTGCTTCTTGGCAGAATGGGGTTGGACTGGATGATGTCCCAGGAGGTCTCTTCCAACTCTTGGATTCTATGAGGCTGGGTGGCCATCTGTCAGGGGTGATTTGAATGCAATATTCCTGCTTCTTGGCAGAATGGGGCTGGACTGGATGATGTCCCAGGAGGTCTCTTCCAACTCTTGGATTCTATGAGGCTGGGTGGCCATCTGTCAGGGGTGATTTGAATGCAATATTCCTGCTTCTTGGCAGAATGGGGTTGGACTGGATGATGTCCCAGGAGGTCTCTTCCAACTCTTGGATTCTATGAGGCTGGGTGGCCATCTGTCAGGGGTGATTTGAATGCAATATTCCTGCTTCTTGGCAGAATGGGGTTGGACTGGATGATGTCCCAGGAGGTCTCTTCCAACTCTTGGATTCTATAAGGCTGGGTGGCCATCTGTCAGGGGTGATTTGAATGCAATATTCCTGCTTCTTGGCAGAATGGGGTTGGACTGGATGATGTCCCAGGAGGTCTCTTCCAACTCTTGGATTCTATGAGGCTGGGTGGCCATCTGTCAGGGGTGATTTGAATGCAATATTCCTGCTTCTTGGCAGAATGGGGTTGGACTGGATGATGTCCCAGGAGGTCTCTTCCAACTCTTGGATTCTATGAGGCTGGGTGGCCATCTGTCAGGGGTGATTTGAATGCAATATTCCTGCTTCTTGGCAGAATGGGGTTGGACTGGGTGATGGCCCAGGAGGTCTCTTCCCACTCTTGGATTCTATGAGGCTGGGTGGCCATCTGTCAGGGGTGATTTGAATGCAATATTCCTGCTTCTTGGCAGAATGGGGTTGGACTGGATGATGTCCCAGGAGGTCTCTTCCCACTCTTGGATTCTATGAGGCTGGGTGGCCATCTGTCAGGGGTGATTTGAATGCAATATTCCTGCTTCTTGGCAGAATGGGGCTGGACTGGAGGATGGCCCAGGAGGTCTCTTCCAACTCTTGGATTCTATGAGGCTGGATGGCCATCTGTCAGGGGTGATTTGAATGCAATATTCCTGCTTCTTGGCAGAATGGGGTTGGACTGGATGATGTCCCAGGAGGTCTCTTCCAACTCTTGGATTCTATGAGGCTGGGTGGCCATCTGTCAGGGGTGATTTGAATGCAATATTCCTGCTTCTTGGCAGAATGGGGCTGGACTGGATGATGTCCCAGGAGGTCTCTTCCAACTCTTGGATTCTATGAGGCTGGGTGGCCATCTGTCAGGGGTGATTTGAATGCAATATTCCTGCTTCTTGGCAGAATGGGGTTGGACTGGATGATGTCCCAGGAGGTCTCTTCCAACTCTTGGATTCTATGAGGCTGGGTGGCCATCTGTCAGGGGTGATTTGAATGCAATATTCCTGCTTCTTGGCAGAATGGGGTTGGACTGGGTGATGGCCCAGGAGGTCTCTTCCCACTCTTGGATTCTATGAGGCTGGGTGGCCATCTGTCAGGGGTGATTTGAATGCAATATTCCTGCTTCTTGGCAGAATGGGGCTGGACTGGAGGATGGCCCAGGAGGTCTCTTCCAACTCTTGGATTCTATGATTCTATTCTATGGTCTCTTGGAGGAACTGCTGAGCAGGCAAGAGGGTCAGGCGCCTACTCGGTTACTTGGGGGGCTTGGGTTGGGGGCCCCATCCCAAAGGAAAGGACACTTCCTGCTCCTTCTTCCTCCTTCACCCATAGAAGCCATCCTTCAGGAGCAAAAGATAACCCACGGCCGCTCTGCTTCCTTCCTTCCTGCCCAGGCCAGGGATCACACAAACTTGGGTCTGAGTAAGTAAATATACCCGTATTGACTCAAGTCTCAAATTTAATGTGCACCTCGATTTTCAAAACCTTGAAACCAAAGAAAGGATTTGCTGCTGAACTGAATGCACAACGGCAAAAAGTGCCCTAGAATCATAGAATCATAGAGTTGGAAGAGACCTCATGGGCCATCCAGTCCAACCCCATTCTGCCAAGAAGCAGGAATATTGCATTCAAATCACCCCTGACAGATGGCCATCCAGACTCTGCTTAAAAGCTTCCAAAGAAGGAGCCTCCACCACACTCCGGGGCAGAGAGTTCCACTGCTGAACGGCTCTCACAGTCAGGAAGTTCTTCCTAATGTTCAGATGGAATCTCCTCTCTTGTAGTTTGGCCATTACAGTTTCCGCCTGCTTAGAATTCCTTCTTCATACGTGCCGTAGAACGAATCTAGATGAATCGAGATGGGCTTGGTCGCCTTGGTGGATGATCTCTGCAGGGAGCTGGACAGGGGGAGTGTGACCCTGTTGGTTCTCTTGGACATCTCAGCGGCTTTCAATACCATCGATCATGGAATCCTTCTGGAACGACTCTCCGGGATGGGCCTCAGGGGCACGGTTCTGTCGTGGCTCCGGTCCTTCCTGGAGGGTCGGTCCCAGATGGTGAAGCTGGGAGATGCCTGCTCGGACCCCTGGCCTTTGACCTGTGGGGTCCTGCAAGGCTCTATTCTGTCTCCCATGCTTTTCAACATCTACATGAAACCGCTGGGAGAGGTCATCCGGAGTTTTGGAGTTGGGTGCCATCTCTACGCAGATGAGACACAACTCTACTACTCATTTCCACCTAACTCCAAGGAAGCCCCTCAAGTGCTGGACGAGTGCCTGTCCGCTGTGTCTATCTGGATGAGGAGGAACAAGCTGAAGATCAATCCCAACAAGACAGAGGTCCTCCTGGTCGATCGCAAACCAGACTGGGGTATAGGGTGGCAACCTGTGCTGGACGGGGTTGCACTCCCCCTGAAGTCACAGGTCCGCAGTTTGGGGGTCCTCCTGGACTCATCGCTTACGCTTGAGGCTCAGACATCGGTGGTAGCCGGGAGGGCCTTTGCACAACTAAGACTCATGCGCCAACTGCAACCATACCTCATGAAGGCAGATCTGGCCAGGGTGGTCCATGCCGTAGTCACCTCTAGATTGGACTACTGTAATGCACTCTACGTGGGGCTGCCCTTGAAAACGGCTCAAAAATTTCAGATGGTCCAATGGGTGGCCAATGGGAGTCCTCTTGGATTCAACACTTACGCTTGAGGCTCAGGCGTCGGCGGTGTCCGGGGGGGCTTTTCATAGAATCCTAGAATCAAAGAGTTGGAAGAGACCTCATGGGCCATCCAGTCCAACCCCCTGCCAAGAAGCAGTAATATTGCATTCAAATCACCCCTGACAGATAGCCATCCAGCCTCTGTTTAAAAGCTTCCAAAGAAGGAGCCTCCACCACACTCCCTCCGGGGCAGAGAGTTCCACTGCTGAATGGCTCTCACAGTCAGGAAGTTCTTCCTCATGTTCAGATGGAATCTCCTCTTTGCACAACTAAGACTTGTGCGCCAGCTGCGACCGTACCTCGCGAAGGCTGATCTGGCTGGCGTGGTCCATGCCTTGGTCACCTCTAGATTGGTCTACTGTAATGTGCTCTACGTGGGGCTGCCCTTGAAAACGGCTCAGAAATTCCAACTGGTTCAACGGGCGGTGGCCAGGATGTTAACTGGCACTCCTTACAGAGAGAGGTCAACCCTCCTGTTCAAGGAGCTCCATTGGCTGCCGTTTATCTTCCGAGCCCAATTCAAGGTGCAGGTGCTTACCTACAAAGCCCTGAACGGTTTGGGACCAGCCTACCTCTGTATGTGAACCCAACCGCTCCCTCCGTTTATCCAGAATGGGTGACGCCTGGCTTGAGAGCAGGACGTGTGAAAAAGATCTTGGAGTCCTCGTGGACAACAAGTTAAACATGAGCCAGGAATGTGATGTGGCGGCAAAAAAAGCCAATGGGATGTTGGCCTGCATCAAGAGGAGCCTAGTGTCTAGATCCAGGGAAGTCATGCTCCCCATGCTCTATTCCGCTTTGGTTAGACCACTTTACCTGGAATATTGTGTCCAATTCTGGGCACCACAATTCAAGAGAGATCTTGACAAGCTGGAATGTGTCCAGAGGAGGGCGACTCAAATGATCAATGGTCTGGAGAACAAGCCGTATGAGGAGCGGCTTAGGGAACTGGGCATGTTTAGCCTGAAGAAAAGGCTGAGAGGAGATATGATAGCCATGTATAAATATGTAAGAGGAAGCCACAGGGAGGAGGAGGGAGCAAGCTTGTTTTCTGCTTCCTTGGAGACTAGGACACAAGGGAGGAATGGCTTCAAACTACAAGAGAGGAGATTCCATCTGAACATTAGGAAAAACTTCCTGACTGTGAGAGCCGTTCAGCAGTGGAACTCTCTGCCCCGGGGTGTGGTGGAGGCTCCTTCTTTGGAAGCTTTTAAGCAGAGGCTGGATGGCCATCTGTCAGGGGTGATTTGAATGCAATTCCTGCTTCTTGGCAGGGGGTTGGACTGGATGGTCCATGAGGTCTCTTCCAACTCTTTGATTCTATGATTCTATGATTCTATGATCCGGAGAGGCCCTGCTCGCGATCCCACCTGCGTCGCAAGCGTGTTTGGTGGGGACGAGGGACAGGGCCTTCTCTGTGGTTGCCCCCCGACTTTGGAACGCCCTCCTCAAAGACATTAGACTAGCACCCACGTTGGCAGTCTTTAGGAAGAACTTGAAGACCTGGCTATTCCGATGTGCCTTTCTGGATTAGGATAACCCCCAGCACTACGTCCCAGAAGCACTTTATTAGAGTTTAAGATTCTCTGCACTTTGCACTTGCCCAGAATCCCAACATACCACATGTCACACCCAGCACTTTTTAACCTGTACCCATCACTGGCCCGGCCCTGGTTTTATTGCGTAATAGTGTAATGTTTTGTTATTGCTTATGTTTTTAATTTGCTTTGTCTTGTATTATTATTGTCTGTTGTTGTTGTGTTGAGGCCTTGGCCTTTGTAAGCCGCATCGAGTCCTTCAGGAGATGCTAGCGGGGTACAAATAAAGTTTAATAATAATAATAATAATAATAATAATAATAATAAGGCTTAGATGTTCTCCAGCTGGAGTTCTTTGGTCTTTAGGGCTGTTTCCCTGGAAATCTTTGGAGACTCTTATGACTGTTTCCCCCCGGAAAGTCTTGGATGCTCTTAAGACTGTTTCCCCCCGGAAAGTCTTAAGGGTTGAAGCTTTTGTACAGGGGAAGCTGTTCTGGAACGGGTGTTCCAGGGGCTCCAATTTTGTGTTTTGCACTGAGTGTTTGTTCATAGTCCTAAGTTGCAGGGACTTTGCAGATAGGTGGCTTCCTTTGGCTGCATTCATAGGGCAAGCCACCTGCCAATTATAGTTAGGATCTCTGATCCCGCCCCCTTTTTGCTTTTTGGAGGGAAGGGGCCATTTTTCAGTTAGTCACAGCAAGGGAAGCCAAGGCAGAGGATGCATACAGACGCTCCTCCTGTGCAAAGGCTTCGTCTTTTAAGACTTCCTGGGGAAAAACAGATTAAAGCCCTCTACAGATTCCCAAAGGGTTCCAGGGAACAGCTTCACAGCCCTGAGGATCTCCGGAGGGAGACGCAGTTCAGCCGGTAGCAGACCCAAACCAGTCGGGTTTAAGTTCACAGCAGCTTGGGAGGAGCTTTAAAGGGGAATTTTTCTGTTAAACAAAGTTTCTTGAAGATAGTGCCTGTTTCCTGTAAATGAGACTGCAAGATGCAACAGACTATTTAGAAATCTTACAATTCCTGCTTGTTCATTAATAAAGACTGTTGTATTTAAGTTCAAGTCTCCTAAAGCCTGCTTAATAGGGAAAGTTCCTCTAAAGGCTCCTTCTCGGGCTTCCCGCTGGACGCAAGCCTTGCATCCTCTCTTAGAAGCATTTAATTTCAGCTCCAGCGGCGACAGAACAGAAGCTTGCACACGTCCTGTACGTTAGCTTTCCTTGCTGAGACTAACTAAAAATGGCTCCCTTCCCTTCCCAATTGCCCTGAGCAAGGGGCGGGACCAAAACTTAACAATGATGGACAGGTGACTTGCCCTATGACTGCAACCAAAGGAAGCCACCTTTCTGCAGAACCTCTGAAACCCTGGACTGCAAGCAAACACTCAATACAAAGCAAATAAAGTTGGAGCTCCTGGTACAGCTGTACCAGCACACACACCATCATTTTGGGAAGGTAATTCAGCACAAAAGAGGTGAGCGTTAGATTCGAGTAAATAGTGGTATTTGGAGATGTCAGTTTTGCAAAAAGGAAGGGGCCGCTTTCCAGCCCCAAAGGCCCCTCTCCTCTTCCCAATGCAGGGTTTCCATTGGCTGACCCAAGGAAAGGGCAACCCTCCTCTTGGCTTGTCCCACAAAGGTGTTTTAGATACACACTGACTCTTGCCATTAGGAAGCAAGGCAGGTCTTTCCAGGGCAGGGACCCACCATCCAGGCAGACCGTGGCCTCTCTCTGGGCTCAAATGGCATTGGCTTTGCTGGCGCGAGGTTTTGGCCACTCCACCCTAGCCCTCCGCCTTCCAGAAAAGGAAGGAGGGACCGTGTGTGTTTTGGCACCAGGAACAGGAGCAACCAAGGGCCTGTTTTCTCCCCTCCCACACTGTTTGGCTTTCTCCTTGTGTTTATCAGAAAGGGCTTTCCCATCTAGTCCAACTCTGTTCAGCCACGCCAGAGTACACAAGTAAATAGCTCCTGAAAGAGGCCCATCCATCTAACCGATCTTGCAGCATCCGCAGCCCCCTCCAGTCTCTCTTTCCTCTGCTGGGTTTCTTCTTGTTTCCTTTCCAAGAGAGGGACGGTACACGAAGAAAGCAACCTGCAGATCCAGGACCCAAGCCCAACAAGAAAAGCGGCAGCAACAAGACTCAAGGCACGAAACCAACACTTTGCCTACTGCAAAGTTCTATCACACCAGTGCCTTCATTTATCTTACAACTCCCGGATGGCTGGCTTTCTCCTCCAGCAAAAGCATCCCCTCCACATTTCTTCCTCAGCTTGCCATCATTTTCAATGTTGGGTTCTTGTAGGTTTTTTCGGGCTATATGGCCATGGTCTAAAGGCATTCTCTCCTGACGTTTCGCCTGCATCTATGGCAAGCATCCTCAGAGGTAGTGAGGTCTGTTGGAACTAGGAAAAAGGGTTTATAAATCTGTGGAATGACCAGGGTGGGACAAAGGACTAATTCATCTTCTGGCTGATGTTGATATGGAGGTGCAGCAGTTCCTTGTCTGTGTTTGCGAGTTCGTTGCGGATGTTGTGAATTCTCTCTCGTAAGAGGTTGCGTTCCAGGCGGTCATAGATCCGGTGAGCCTGTGGTGTTTTGAAAGTCCTTTTGGCTGCGAGAAATTGTGGGATGGTATCTGTGTCTCTGCAGCGTAGAAGGAAAGTCAGGGAGCACAGTAGATGTGCTTTCCTGGTCCGTAGTTTTTCCAAAACAGATCTCACTACCTCTGAGGATGCTTGCCATAGATGCAGGTGAAACGTCAGGAGAGAATGCCTCTAGACCATGGCCACTCGAGGGGCTTCCTTGGAATTGGGTGGAAAGGAGTAGTAGAGTTGTGTGTCATCTGCGTAGAGGTGGCACCCAGCTCCAAAACTCCAGATGACCTCTCCCAGCAGTTTCATGTAGACGTTAAAAAGCATGGGAGACAGAATGGAGGTTTGGGACCAAGAAAACACACCTCACTACTTTTCCAAAACACACCTCACTACTTCTGAGGATGCGTGCCATAGATGCAGGTGAAACGTCAGGAGAGAATGCCTCTAGACCATGGCCATATAGCGCGAAAAAACCTACAACTCAATGATTCCGGCCATGAAAGCCTTTGACAATACATTGAACATCTCTACGGGGAGAAACTCTTCCAAGACACATGAAAATTGGAAAAACTAACGACCAGGAAAGCACATCTACTGTGCTCCCTGACTTTCCTTCTACACTGCAGACACAGATACCAACCCACAATTTCTTGGTCCCAAACTGTTCAGGACTTTGTAGATAAGAACCTACACCTTGAATTGGGTCCGGAAAATAAATGGCAACCAGTGGAGCTCCTTGAACAGGAGGGTTGACCTCTCTCTGTAAGGAGCACTAGTTAGCAACCTGGCTGCTGCCCACTGGACCATCTGGAATTTCTGAGCCGTTTTCAAGGACAGCCCCATGTAGAGTGCATTACAGTAGTCCAATCTGGAGGTGACTAAGGCATGGACCACCCTGGCCAGATCCGCCTTCACGAGGTACGGTTGCAGCTGGTGTATGAGTCTTAATTGTGCAAAGGCCCTCCCGGCCACCGCCGACACCTGAGCCTCAAGCGTAAGTGATGAGTCCAAGAGGACACCCAAATTGGGACCTGCGATTTCAGGGGGAGTGCGACCCCGTCCAACACAGGTTGCCACCCTATACCCCGATCCGGTTTACGATCGACCAGGAGGACCTCTGTCTTGTCGGGATTAATCTTCAACTTGTTTGTCCTCATCCAGACAGCCACAGCAGCCAGGAACTCATCCAGCACCCGAGGGGCTTCCTTGGAATTAGGTGGAAAAGAGTAGTAGAGTTGCGCGTCATCTGCGTAGAGCTGGCACCCAACTCCAAAACTCCGGATGACCTCTCCCAGCGGTTTCATGTAGATGTTAAAAAGCATGGGAGACAAGATAGAGCCTTGTGGGACCCCACAGGTCAAAGGCCAGGGGTCCGAGCAGGCATCTCCCAGCTTCACCATCTGGGAACGACCCTCCAGGAAGGACCGGAGCCACGACAAAGCCGTGCCTCCAAAACCCATCCCGGAAAGTCATCCCAGAAGTACACCATGATCGATGGTATCGAAAGCCGCTGAGATGTCCAAGAGAACCAACAGGATCACACTCCCCCTGTCCAGCTCCCTACGGAGGTCATCCACCAAGGTGACCAAAGCCATCTCGGTGTCGTGGCCAGGTAGGTAGAGATATAGATATAGAGGTAGGTAGATAGCTGAGATGTCCAAGAGAACCAACAACCAAGAGGGTCACCCTCCCCCTGTCCAGCTCCCTACGGAGGTCATCCACCAAGGCGTCCAAAGCCGTCTCGGTGCCATGGCCAGGTAGGTAGAGATATATAGAGGTAGGTAGATAGCTGAGATGTCCAAGAGAACCAACAACCAACAGGGTCACCCTCCCCCTGTCCAGCTCCCTACGGAGGTCATCTGCCAAGGCGACCAAAGCCGTCTTGGTGCCATGGCCAGGTAGGTAGAGATATAGATATAGAGGTAGGTAGATAGCTGAGATGTGCAAGAGAACCAACAACCAAGAGGGTCACCCTCCCCCTGTCCAGCTCCCTACGGAGGTCATCCACCAAGGCGACCAAAGCCGTCTCGGTGCCATAGCCAGGTAGGTAGAGATATAGATATAGAGGTAGGTAGATAGCTGAGATGTCCAAGAGAACCAACAACCAACAGGGTCACCCTCCCCCTGTCCAGCTCCCTATGGAGGTCATCTGCCAAGGCGACCAAAGCCGTCTTGGTGCCATGGCCAGGTAGGTAGAGATATAGATATAGAGTTAGGTAGATAGCTGAGATGTACTAGAGAACCAACAACCAAGAGGGTCACCCTCCCCCTGTCCAGCTCCCTACGGAGGTCATCCACCAAGGCGACCAAAGCCGTCTCGGTGCCATGGCCAGGTAGGTAGAGATATAGATATAGGGGTAGGTAGATAGCTGAGATGTCCAAGAGAACCAACAACCAAGAGGGTCACCCTCCCCCTGTCCAGCTCCCTACGGAGGTCATCCACCAAGGCGACCAAAGCTGTCTCGGTGCCATGGCCAGGTAGATAGAGATATAGATATAGGGGTAGGTAGATAGCTGAGATGTCCAAGAGAACCAACAACCAAGAGGGTCACCCTCCCCCTGTCCAGCTCCCTACGGAGGTCATCCACCAAGGCGACCAAAGCCGTCTCGGTGCCATGGCCAGGTAGGTAGAGATATAGATATAGGGGTAGGTAGATAGCTGAGATGTCCAAGAGAACCAACAACCAAGAGGGTCACCCTCCCCCTCTCCAGCTCCCTACGGAGGTCATCCACCAAGGCGACCAAAGCTGTCTCGGTGCCATGGCCAGGTAGGTAGAGATATACATATAGAGGTAGGTAGATAGCTGAGATGTACTAGAGAACCAACAACCAACAGGGTCACCCTCCCCCTGTCCAGCTCCCTATGGAGGTCATCTGCCAAGGCGACCAAAGCCGTCTTGGTGCCATGGCCAGGTAGGTAGAGATATAGATATAGAGTTAGGTAGATAGCTGAGATGTACTAGAGAACCAACAACCAAGAGGGTCACCCTCCCCCTGTCCAGCTCCCTACGGAGGTCATCCACCAAGGCGACCAAAGCCGTCTCGGTGCCATGGCCAGGTAGGTAGAGATATAGATATAGAGGTAGGTAGATAGCTGAGATGTACAAGAGAACCAACAACCAACAGGGTCATCCTCCCCCTGTCCAGCTCCCTACGGAGGTCATCCACCAAGGCAACCAAAGCCGTCTCGGTGCCATGGCCAGGTAGGTAGAGATATAGATATAGAGGTAGGTAGATAGCTGAGATGTACAAGAGAACCAACAACCAACAGGGTCACCCTCCCCCTGTCCAGCTCCCTACGGAGGTCATCCACCAAGGCAACCAAAGCCGTCTCGGTGCCGTGGCCAGGTAGGTAGAGATATAGATATAGAGGTAGGTAGATAGCTGAGATGTCCAAGAGAACCAACAACCAAGAGGGTCACCCTCCCCCTGTCCAGCTCCCTACGGAGGTCATCCACCAAGGCGACCAAAGCTGTCTCGGTGCCATGGCCAGGTAGGTAGAGATATAGATATAGAGGTAGGTAGATAGCTGAGATGTCCAAGAGAACCAACAACCAAGAGGGTCACCCTCCCCCTGTCCAGCTCCCTACGGAGGTCATCTGCCAAGGCGACCAAAGCCGTCTTGGTGCCATGGCCAGGTAGGTAGAGATATAGATATAGAGGTAGGTAGATAGCTGAGATGTACTAGAGAACCAACAACCAAGAGGGTCACCCTCCCCCTGTCCAGCTCCCTACGGAGGTCATCCACCAAGGCGACCAAAGCCGTCTCGGTGCCATGGCCAGGTAGGTAGAGATATAGATATAGAGGTAGGTAGATAGCTGAGATGTCCAAGAGAACCAACAACCAACAGTGTCACCCTCCCCCTGTCCAGCTCCCTACGGAGGTCATCCGCCAAGGCGACCAAAGCCGTCTCGGTGCCATGGCCAGGTAGGTAGAGATATAGATATAGGGATAGGTAGATAGCTGAGATGTCCAAGAGAACCAACAACCAAGAGGGTCACCCTCCCCCTGTCCAGCTCCCTACGGAGGTCATCCACCAAGGCGACCAAAGCCGTCTCGGTGCCATGGCCAGGTAGGTAGAGATATAGATATAGAGGTAGGTAGATAGCTGAGATGTACTAGAGAACCAGCAACCAACAGGGTCACCCTCCCCCTGTCCAGCTCCCTATGGAGGTCATCTGCCAAGGCGACCAAAGCCGTCTTGGTGCCATGGCCAGGTAGGTAGAGAGATAGATATAGAGTTAGGTAGATAGCTGAGATGTACTAGAGAACCAACAACCAAGAGGGTCACCCTCCCCCTGTCCAGCTCCCTACGGAGGTCATCCACCAAGGCGACCAAAGCCGTCTCGGTGCCATGGCCAGGTAGGTAGAGATATAGATATAGAGGTAGGTAGATAGCTGAGATGTGCAAGAGAACCAACAACCAAGAGGGTCACCCTCCCCCTGTCCAGCTCCCTACGGAGGTCATCCACCAAGGCGACCAAAGCTGTCTCGGTGCCATGGCCAGGTAGGTAGAGATATAGATATAGAGGTAGGTAGATAGCTGAGATGTACTAGAGAACCAACAACCAACAGGGTCACCCTCCCCCTGTCCAGCTCCCTATGGAGGTCATCTGCCAAGGCGACCAAAGCCGTCTTGGTGCCATGGCCAGGTAGGTAGAGATATAGATATAGAGTTAGGTAGATAGCTGAGATGTACTAGAGAACCAACAACCAAGAGGGTCACCCTCCCCCTGTCCAGCTCCCTACGGAGGTCATCCACCAAGGCGACCAAAGCCGTCTCGGTGCCATGGCCAGGTAGGTAGAGATATAGATATAGGGGTAGGTAGATAGCTGAGATGTCCAAGAGAACCAACAACCAATAGGGTCACCCTCCCCCTGTCCAGATCCCTATGGAGGTCATCCCCCAAGGCGACCATAGCCGTCTCGGTGCCATGGCCAGGTAGGTAGAGATATAGATATAGGGGTAGGTAGATAGCTGAGATGTCCAAGAGTACAAACAACCAAGAGGGTCACCCTCCCCCTGTCCAGCTCCCTACGGAGGTCATCCACCAAGGTGACCAAAGCCGTCTCGGTGCCATGGCCAGGTAGGTAGAGATATAGATATAGAGGTAGGTAGATAGCTGAGATGTCCAAGAGAACCAACAACCAACAGTGTCACACTCCCCCTGTCCAGCTCTCTACGGAGGTCATCCACCAAGGTGACCAAAGCCGTCTCGGTGCCATGGCCAGGTAGGTAGAGATATAGATATAGAGGTAGGTAGATAGCTGAGATGTACTAGAGAACCAACAACCAACAGGGTCACCCTCCCCCTGTCCAGCTCCCTATGGAGGTCATCTGCCAAGGCGACCAAAGCCGTCTTGGTGCCATGGCCAGGTAGGTAGAGATATAGATATAGAGTTAGGTAGATAGCTGAGATGTACTAGAGAACCAACAACCAAGAGGGTCACCCTCCCCCTGTCCAGCTCCCTACGGAGGTCATCCACCAAGGCGACCAAAGCCGTCTCGGTGCCATGGCCAGGTAGGTAGAGATATAGATATAGAGGTAGGTAGATAGCTGAGATGTACAAGAGAACCAACAACCAACAGGGTCATCCTCCCCCTGTCCAGCTCCCTACGGAGGTCATCCACCAAGGCAACCAAAGCCGTCTCGGTGCCATGGCCAGGTAGGTAGAGATATAGATATAGAGGTAGGTAGATAGCTGAGATGTACAAGAGAACCAACAACCAACAGGGTCACCCTCCCCCTGTCCAGCTCCCTACGGAGGTCATCCACCAAGGCAACCAAAGCCGTCTCGGTGCCGTGGCCAGGTAGGTAGAGATATAGATATAGAGGTAGGTAGATAGCTGAGATGTCCAAGAGAACCAACAACCAAGAGGGTCACCCTCCCCCTGTCCAGCTCCCTACGGAGGTCATCCACAAAGGCGACCAAAGCTGTCTCGGTGCCATGGCCAGGTAGGTAGAGATATAGATATAGAGGTAGGTAGATAGCTGAGATGTCCAAGAGAACCAACAACCAAGAGGGTCACCCTCCCCCTGTCCAGCTCCCTACGGAGGTCATCTGCCAAGGCGACCAAAGCCGTCTTGGTGCCATGGCCAGGTAGGTAGAGATATAGATATAGAGGTAGGTAGATAGCTGAGATGTACTAGAGAACCAACAACCAAGAGGGTCACCCTCCCCCTGTCCAGCTCCCTACGGAGGTCATCCACCAAGGCGACCAAAGCCGTCTCGGTGCCATGGCCAGGTAGGTAGAGATATAGATATAGAGGTAGGTAGATAGCTGAGATGTCCAAGAGAACCAACAACCAACAGTGTCACCCTCCCCCTGTCCAGCTCCCTACGGAGGTCATCTGCCAAGGCGACCAAAGCCGTCTCGGTGCCATGGCCAGGTAGGTAGAGATATAGATATAGGGATAGGTAGATAGCTGAGATGTCCAAGAGAACCAACAACCAAGAGGGTCACCCTCCCCCTGTCCAGCTCCCTACGGAGGTCATCCACCAAGGCGACCAAAGCCGTCTCGGTGCCATGGCCAGGTAGGTAGAGATATAGATATAGAGGTAGGTAGATAGCTGAGATGTACTAGAGAACCAACAACCAACAGGGTCACCCTCCCCCTGTCCAGCTCCCTATGGAGGTCATCAGCCAAGGCGACCAAAGCCGTCTTGGTGCCATGGCCAGGTAGGTAGAGATATAGATATAGAGTTAGGTAGATAGTTGAGATGTCCAAGAGAACCAACAACCAAGAGGGTCACCCTCCCCCTGTCCAGCTCCCTACGGAGGTCATCCACCAAGGCGACCAAAGCCGTCTCGGTGCCGTGGCCAGGTCTGAAGCCAGACTTTGACTGATCCAGATAGTTGATGTCAATCATTGTAATGCTCACCACAGTTCATACCTTCTAGTGCAGGTCTGGGCAAACTTCGACCTTCCAGGTGTTTTGGACTGCAACTTCCACGATTAATAACAGCCTACCAGCTGTTAGGAATTATGGAGGTTGGAGTCCAAAACTCCTGGATGGTTGAAGTTTGCACAAGTCTGTTAGAGTGGTTTGTTTGTTTTCTTCTTATGTGGGCAGTGAAGACAATATACATCTTCTGGTTTCATGATCCTTGTGCCCATAAGCAGCCCTGGTTGGCTGCCAAGAGGTGACACGTAAGCCCCAGGCCTCCTCCTCCTCCTCCTCCTCCTCCTCCTCCTCCTGTGTGCAAAGCAGGTGGAGGAGAGGAAGGAGGGAGGGAAGGAGGGAAGGAGGGAGGGTTGCTCCAGAGGCCAGGAAGAGGGGAGGATGCACCCCTGGCCAGACTTAGCGGCATCTGGCAAGTGGCCTTCTGTGGTGGAAGAGGAGGAGGAAGGTGAAGAGGGAGAAGACAGGTGAGTGGAGAGATGGCAGGGCAGTGTTATGGGGCAGCAGAGATGGGGATGGGCAGAAGGGGCACCCTCCCTTTGTTGCCAACCAGCCTTTGGCAGCTCCTGGCAACACAGAGGAGGCCCCGCCGTTGAGCTCCACCACCTGTCTCTTGGCTGCTGTGCGGGCCTTGTTGCCCTCTTCTCACGTCTCACTTAGAATCCTAGAATCAAAGAGTTGGAAGAGACCTCCTGGGCCATCCTCCAGTCCAACCCCATTCTGCCAAGAAGCAGGAAAACTGCATTCAAAGCACCCCTGACAGATGGCCATCCAGCCTCTGCTTAAAAGCTTCCAAAGAAGGAGCCTCCACCACACTCCCTCCGGGGCAGAGAGTTCCACTGCTGAACGGCTCTCACAGTCAGGAAGTTCTTCCTCATGTTCAGATGGAATCTCCTCTCTTGTAGTTTGAAGCCATTGTTCCCTTGCGTCCTAGTCTCCAGGGAAGCAGAAAGGAAGCTTGTTCCCTCCTCCCTTATTTATTTATTTATTTGCTATACTTGTATACCGCTGTTTCTCAGCCTAGCCAAAATACCTTTCGGACCGCATCTTGGCCTACGAGCCCACGAGGACCTTGAGATCGTCTGGGGAGGCCCTTCTCTCGATCCCGCCTGCCTCACAGGCACGTCTGGCGGGGACGAGAGAGAGGGCCTTCTCGGTGGTGGCCCCCCGGCTGTGGAACACCCTCCCTGCAGACATCAGACAGGCGCCCTCCCTTATGTCCTTCCGAAAAGGCCTTAAGACATGGCTGTTCGAGAAGGCATTTAATTAGTGCTATAATAGTGTGGTAAAGCTGACTGGAATGGAAAAAGGAATACGAGATTGGTTATGATTCCACTATGAGACGAAGCGGATTTTTAGTGTAACTTTATAATTGTTGTATTGTTAATATGTTGTTCTGCAACTGCCTTTTTGTAAATTGCCTTTTTCTGTATGTTGTACACCGCCATGAGTCGCCCTAAAGGGCTGAGAATGGCGGTTAACAAGTGCACCAAATAAATAAATAAATAAATAAATAGTTGGCGACTCAACGCGGTTTACAACAAAATATAACAATCAACAGTATACAGTTTAAAACTATAAAAGCATAATACACAATTCACATATCAATAACAATCCAATTCATCTCCTGACTAAAATCGTGATCCAGTTTCGTCGTCCATATTGCCGGTCCTTTAATCATTACATTCATTGCACTGAGTTAACCAAATGCCTGTTCGATCATCCAGGTTTTTAATCTTCTTCAGAATACCATCAATGAGGGGGCTGACCTTACCTCCATGGGAAGGGCGTTCCATAGCCGAGGGGCCACCACAGAAAAGGCCCTGTCTCTCATCCCCGCCAGCCGCACCTGTGAAGCAGGCGGGATAGAGAGCAGGGCCTCCCCAGAAGATCTTAGGGTCCTGGCGGGCTGATAGGCTGAGATACGTTCGGATAGATAAGTTGGGCCAGAACCGTTTGGGGCTTTAAAGGCCAACGCCAGCACTTTGAATTAAGCCCGGTAGCAGATCGGCAGCCAGTGGAGCTGGTGCAGCAGAGGAGTTGTATGCTCCCTGCGCTCCGCTCCAGTTAGTATCATGGCTGCCGAACGTTGGACTAATTGGAGCTTCCGGACCGTCTTCAAAGGCAACCCCACGTAGAGAGCGTCCTCCCTGTGGCTTCCTCTCACGTATTTATACATGGCTATCATATCCCCTCTCAGCCTTCTCTTCTTCAGGATAAACATGCCCAGCTCCTTAAGCCACTCCTCATAGGGCTTGTTCTCCAGACCCTTGATCATTTGAGTCGCCCTCCTCTGGACACATTCCAGCTTGTCAATATCTCTCTTGAATTGTGGTGCCCAGAATTGGACACAATATTCCAGTTAAAGTGGTCTAACCAAGGCGGAAGAGAGCATGGGGAGCAGGACTTCCCTAGATCTAGACACTAGGCTCCTCTTAATGCAGGACAACATCCCATTGGCTTTTTTTGCCGCCACATCACATTGTTGGCTCATGTTGACTTGCTAGGGCCGTGAATTTATTCCGCCTGGGACCAGGGCATGCTGGGCACAAGAGGGACCTTTACGCCAAGGCTCCTGCTACATCTCCACCACGGCTGCTACCAGTAGGTACCTTCGGGTGGTCTCCGACTGTTCCTTTTGGTTTCCGTGACCGAATGGAAGTTTGAACCTTGGTCTCCAGGATGGTCCAAGTGACCCTATGGCCATTTTCTGGGGGTCGCGAAACTGCATTGGCTGGTCATGCCCCCTCCAACCCCTAATTTTCCCTCCAACCCCACCAGTATTCAGATTTGGGCATATTGCGTAACGTAAGGTAAAAGTTTTCCCCTGACATTAAGTCCAGTTGTTTCCAACTCTGGGAGTTGGTGCTCAATTTCTAGTCCAAAGAGCCGGTGTTGTCCATAGACTCCTCCAAGGTCATGTGGTTGACATGACAGCATGGAGCGCTGTTGTTGGGTATTTGTGTCAAATTTGGTCCAGTGAATGAAAATACATCCTGCATTTCAGATATTTACGTTATGATTCATAACAGTAGCACAATTACAATTAGGAAGTAGGAATAATAATAATTTTATGGTTGGGGGTCACCACAAAGTGAGGCACTGTATTAAGGGATTGCGGCATTAGGAAGGTTGAGAACCACTGTTCTAGGCTGATGGGTGCCTTCACTCAGAAATGGCTCCCAGCAGGGATTGGACAGAGCGTGAAGCATGAGGTGGCTGCGATGAACACCTGTTGAATCCCTGCCTAGCTGGGCAGCCGGAGGCAGGGCTCCTACCGGCCACTCATCCGTCACCTGAAATCACAAAGAGGGTGGAGATCTCTTGTTCAATATTTGCCAAGGAGGAGGAGGAGTACAGCGATGAAGGACCCATTCCCAGCCAAGCCTAGCAGTGGACGGGTCCTATGGGGAATCCAGTGCCACTAAAGTGGACATGTATTTATTTATTATTCAAACTTATATGCAGCCACTCCCCTGGGGCTCGGAGCGGCTTACGAGAACAGGCTAAAATCTAACACAATTTAAAAACTATTTAAAAACAGCAATATCAAAGATCAAAGGCCTGTTGAAACAAATATGTCTTACATGCCCTGCGGAACGCTAAGTCCCGCAAGGCACGGACTTCGGGTGGCAGAGTATTCCAGAGTGATGGTGCCACTGCTGCAAAGGCTCTGCGTCTGATTGCTGTTAGACGCAAAGTCTTGACACTGGGAATTTCCAACAAATCTTGGTTCTCAGAGCGGAGGGATCTCTGGGGTTGGTAGGGGGTGAGGCGGTCCCTCAGGTCCATCGGCCCCAGACCATGCAAGGCCTTCAAGGTGAGTCCCATCCCTTTGGAAGTGATCCGGTGCTCAATGGGTAACCAATGCAGCTGCAGGAAGATTGGGGTGATGTGGCATCTCATCGGAATTCCCGCAAGAAGCCGAGCAGCTGCGTTTTGTACCAACTTGAGCTTCTGGATCACCGACAGAGGAAGGCCAATGTAGAGGGTGTTACAGTAGTCCAGTCTTGAGATGACCGTAGCCTGGATCACCGTAGCTAGGTAGGTAACCAATGCAGCTGTAGTAAGATTGGGGTGACGTGGCATCTCATCGGGATTCCCGCAAGAAGCCGAGCAGCTGCATTTTGTACCAGGTTGAGCTTCCGGATCACCAACAGAGGAAGGCCAATGTAGAGGGTGTTACAGTAGTCCAGTCTTGAGATGACCGTAGCCTGGATCACCGTAGCTAGGTAGGTAACCAATGCAGCTGTAGTAAGATTGGGGTGACGTGGCATCTCATCGGGATTCCCGCAAGAAGCCGAGCAGCTGTATTTTGTACCAACTTGAGCTTCCGGATCACCAACAGAGGAAGGCCAATGTAGAGGGTGTTACAGTAGTCCAGTCTTGAGATGACCGTAGCCTGGATCACCGTAGCTAGGTAGGTAACCAATGCAGCTGTAGTAAGATTGGGGTGACATGGCATCTCATCGGGATTCCCGCAAGAAGCCGAGCAGCTGCATTTTGTACCAGGTTGAGCTTCCAGATCACCGACAGAGGAAGGCCAATGTAGAGGGTGTTACAGTAGTCCAGTCTTGAGATGACTGTGGCCTGGATCACCGTAGCCAGGTCGTCCCTGGACGGAGAGGGGGCCAGCCGTCTAGCCTGCCGCAGGTGAGAAAGAAGGTGGTTCTGCTCAGGGCGGAGACCTGGGCCTCCATCCTCAGCAGAGGGTCCAAAAGGACTCCCAGACTCTTGACCAACGAGGACGGGCGTAGCGCCTCGCCATCCAGGGTAGGCAGCTGGATATCTCCACTGCCCGGTTGAGCCAGCCATAGGATCTCCGTCTTTGCCGGGTTCACCCTCAACCTGCTGGCACGCAGCCATCCAGTCACGGCCTCGAGGCACTGATCGAAATAATCGGGTGCAGACAGGGGCGGCTCATCCATTACGCGAAGTAAGCGGTCGCAGAACACTTTTTTTTTGCCAGGGGCGCAGAGGCGCCTCTGTAAATGCCCCTCGACTGCCACTTGAGTTCAGCTGGCCTTCCATCTTCAGCACCAGCTGAGTGTCATCAGCGTACTGGTCACACTCCAGCCCAAAACCTCGAACCAGCTGAGCAAGTGGTCGCATATAGATGTTAAACAAGAGAGGGGAGAGAATGGCCCCCTGAGGAACCCCACAAGAGAGAGAGGGGACCTCTCAGAGACCAGGCCTCCCCTCTCCACTTGCTGTCCATGGTTGTGGAGAAAGGTGGACAGCCAGTTTAAAGCTCTCCCCCTGACTCCAACAGCAGCAAGGCGGTGGGTCAAAAGATTGTGGACAACTGTGTCAAATGCTGCTGTGAGATCCAATAACACAAGCAGCGCCGACCCGCCCGGTCAAGCTGGCATCGAAGGACATGAAGCCACTTTCCCTCCACCTTCCTGACTCCTCTTCCTTTCTGTTTTTTCTTCCCCAAAGGCTGCCGTTGACGTTCTCACTATGTCTGATGGGGACTACGATTACCTCATCAAATTCCTAGCCCTAGGGGACTCGGGCGTCGGGAAGACCAGCTTCCTCTACCAGTACACCGATGGCAAGTTCAACTCCAAATTCATTACGACGGTGGGCATCGACTTCCGAGAGAAGAGAGTGGTGAGTCTCTCTCTCCCCCCCCCCCCCCCCCCCATTCCGAAAGTTCTTAATGCCTCTGGGGCCAACTCTGCTTTGGGTGGTTGTAGGTTTTTCCGGGCTGTATGGCCATGTTCTAGAGGCATTCTCTCCTGACGTTTCACCTGCATCTATGGCAAGCATCCTCAGAGGTAGTGAGGTCTGTTGGAAGTAGGAAAATGGGTTTATATACCTGTGGAATGACCAGGGTGGGACAGAGGACTCTTGTCTGCTGGAGCTAGGGGTGAATGTTTCAGCTGACCACGTTGATTAGCATTTAATGGCTTGGAAGTGCCTGGGGGGATCTTTTGTTGAGAGTGATTTGATGTTCTTGCCATACATCAAGGGAACCACTGACCGCATAGGGAAGCTGATGAGGAAACACAACATACAAACCACCTACAGACCCACCAAGAAAATCCAACAATTGCTACGTTCAGCAAAGGACAAGAGGGATCTTCTCACCTCTGCAGGAGTCTACCGTATTCCATGCAGCTGTGGACTACATAGGGACCACCAAACGCAGCGTGGCCCAAACACGAATCAAGGAACATGAAAGGCACGGCAGACTCCTTCAACCAGAGAAGTCAGCCATAGCGGAGCACCCGAGGAACCAACCTGGACACAGCTTGTGTATTTCAGTGGCTTCTCTGTGAGGTCTGACATGGTGGTTGTGAGAGTGGTCCAGCATTTCTGTGTTCTCAAACAATATGCTGTGTCCAGGCTGGTTCATCAGGTGCTCTGCTATGGCTGACTTCTCTGGTTGAAGGAATCTGCAGTGCCTTTCGTGTTCCTTGATTCGTGTTTGGGCCACGCTGTGTTTGGTGGTCCCTATGGAGACTTGTCCACAGCTGCATGGTACACAATAGACTCCTGCAGAAGTGAGAGGATCCCTCTTGTCCTTTGCTGAACTTTGCAGACTCCTTCAACCAGAGAAGTCAGCCATAGCAGAGCACCCGATGAACCAACCTGGACACAGCATATTATTTGAGAACACAGACATGCTGGACCACTCTCACAACCACCATGTCAGGCTACACAGAGAAGCCATTGAAATCCACAAGAAGCATGTGGACATTTCAACAGAAAGTAAGAAACCATGAAAATGAACAAAATCTGACTACCAGTATTAAAAAACTCAAAAATTACAACAGCAAAACAGCAGAGAGTAAACAATCAGGCACATCAAATCACTCTCAACAAAAGATTCCCCCCAGGCACTTCCAAGCCATTAAATGCTAATCAAGGTGGTCAGTCGAAACATTCCCACCTAGCTCCAGCAGACAAAAGTCCTTTGTCCCACCCTGGTCATTCCACAGATATATAAACCCATTTTCCTACTTCCAACAGACCTCACTCCCTCTGAGGATGCTTGCCATAGATGCAGGCGAAACGTCAGGAGAAAATGCCTCTAGAACATGGTCATATAGCCTGGAAAAACCTACAACAACCCAGTGATTCCGGCCAAGAAAGCCTTCAACAATACATTGAACAACTCTGCTGTTGCTGCTTTCTGGGGATCCTTGGCTCTGTGTTGACATGAAGGCAGCGATCCAAGAGCGTGAGGCTCCAGTAGCCTTTTAATTGGACGTTGCGCTCTTCGGTTCACCCTAAACGCTGTCCCAGTCGGCCTTCAGCCATGCATTTCTGGATTCCCCTGCCTTGGCCTGGCGCCCATCTTCCCTGGACAGCTGCTGCCTCCTATTGCCATGCCGAACCTGCTCCGGCTGCCCGCTTTCCATATTAATATCCCGTTCCGGCCGAGTAGCAAAGGCTGTAATGAGAGCTTGTTGACGCGAGGAAGTGGTGGCGCTCTGTCGTTTGCAAACAACCTGAAGCGCTGCCAAGGAAAGGCGTTGATGAATGGCTGGTGTGTGTTCGCTCCGTTATCTGATTGTACTTCTACAAATGTAATTACGCCTGAATCTGGGCCGTTGCAGTGGCCTTGGCTTCCTCACCAGATGCTTGCCCTTCGGGCCCACTAATGTGCCATGAGGTGCATATGTGGAGCATGTGTCTGTCTGTCCTCTTGCAATGGTTGCCCCTTCCGCTATGCTCTCAATGCACCCGACTCCCCTCTCTTCTCAATGGGACCCCTGAATGGGCATGGGGTGTGTGTGTGTGGATGAGAGATCATCTATATACATAAAAATGCTCTGTGTGTCACGAGTACCTTAAAAACAAAAGAATCAAAGAACGAAATCACACCAAATTTGGCAACAAAATGTCTCACAACACAAGGAGTGACCATCACTCAAAAAATTATGATTTTGTCATTTGGGAGTTGTAGTTGCTGGGGTTTATAGTTCACGTACAATCAAAGAGCATTCTGAACTCCACCAACGATAGAATTGAACCAAACGTAGCACACAGAACTCCCATGACCAACAGAAAATACTGGTAGGGTTAGGTGGGCATTGACCTTGAGGGTTGTATTTCACCTACATCTAGAGTACACTTTGGACTCAAACAATGGTGGATCTGGACCAAACTTGGCATGGATACTCAATATGCCCAAATGGTGAACAGTGGTAGAGTTTGGGGAATACAGACCTTGAGATTTTGGTAGTTGCTGGGATTTATAGTTCACCTACAATCAAAGAGCATTCTAAACCCCACCAATGATAGAATTGAGCCAAATCTCACACACAGAACCCCCATGACCAACAGAAAATACTGTGTTTTCTGATGGTCTTTGGCGATCCCACTGACACCTCCTCATGCCCCTCCCCCCCCCAAGGCAGGGGCGGCTCATCCATTACGCGAAGTAGGCGGTCGCAGTACACTTTTTTTGCCAGGGGAACAGAGGCGCCTCTGTAAATGCCCCTCGACCGCCACTTGAGGAGCACCCCCTCGGCTCACAACACCTCTAGCAGTACGGGGGGAGCCTCGGCTTTTTTACCTCGCTGCCGGGTGATCCTCTTCCCGAAGGGGCCGGGCCCTTGAGCAGAGCCAGCGCTCAATCGTTCTCCACGTTCGATCCCTTCCCCATGACCGGCTCCCTTTCCTGATACCCCAGCGCTCCACCCGACTCCTCTCCTCTCCCCAATCTGCGGGTGGGTCAAGGGGCAGAGCCGTCGCGCCGCACTTGCTCCCTTGCCTGACCCACTTTGGGTCCAGAGGCGTGTCTGAAGACCCCAGCGTACGCACCAAAAGTTGCCTCTTCTCCTGACTTTCTCCTCAGCCATTGGGACCGAGAGAGAAAGAGAGAGAGAGAGCCCCTCCAGCTGGAGGTATCTCCCACCTCCGCTTACCATTGAAAATTACCTAGGGCCACCTCTGCCCCCAGGGGTCCTGACCCCCAGGTTGAGAAACACTGTCATAGAATAATAGACCTGGAAGAGACCTCGTGGGTCATTCAGTCCAACCCCCTGCCAACAAGCAGGACAATCACGTTCAATGCACCCTCAGCAGATGGCCATCCAGCCTCTGCTTAAAAGCCTCCGTAGAAGGAGCCTCCACCACACTTTGGGGTGCTGAACAGCAGATTTGGGATGGCAAGCAGGAAAGGCTTCTGAGCCACAAGAATCCTTCTCTTCTTCCTCCTTTCCGGAACAGGTGTACCGCTCCAATGGGCCGGATGGAGTGAGTGGCCGTGGGCAGAGGATACACCTGCAGCTGTGGGACACGGCTGGGCAAGAAAGGTATGACGGAAGGGGTGGAGGAAACACCACAACATTGCGGCACATCAGGGAAAGGGTGGTGGGGAAGGGCACAGACAGAGTGGGAACCCCACAAATTCCTTGCCAAGGAGGCTGATCTCCTTGCCTTCAAGCAGAGCACTGCTTTGGGGTCAAGCGGAGGTGGCGAAAGGCCATGGGGGTCACTCTGCTTCTGCCAGATTATACTGAGCCGAACCCTCCATCCGTAAAGCCTTCAGCCGTGGCGCCTTTGAAGTCGGGGCAAAAGATTTCAGGCTCATTTCTTTTAGATCTTCTGGGGAGGCCCTGCTCTCGGTTCCACCTGCTTCACAAGTATGGTTCAGCGTCCTTGGCTGAAGAGCTGGCTGGGTTCTTCAAGGACCCAAGACCCTTTCCTTTTTCAACCCACACTGTTCTATTCCGGCTTGCACAGGTTCCGCAGCTTGACCACAGCCTTCTTCAGGGACGCCATGGGCTTCCTCCTCCTCTTCGACTTGACCAACGAGCAAAGCTTCCTCAATATCCGGAACTGGATGAGTAAGTCTCAAACCACCACCCCCTTCCCTCCCAGTGTAACCAGTATCATTCCAGGGCTGGAAAGCCATTGGAGTGGGGCTCTGGCATGGGGCAGGTCCATAACACATTTATTTATTTATTTATTTACAGAATTTCTATTCCGCCCTTCTCACCCCGCAGGGGACTCAGGGCGGATTACAGTGTACACATATATAGCAATCATTCAATGCCAACTTTTGACATACAAACATATACAGACATACACAGAGGCTAATTAACTTTTTCTGGCCGCCAGGGGAGCTGTTGCTTTCATCGTCCATCTACGACACTGATGAAGCACTTCCGCATTCCCCACATGCTTCCCCGCTGGAATGCTTTTGCTGGAGTCTTCTTTATGGCCTCATAAATTAGTTAATTTAGCCTCCCCACACTTTAAGGTGGTAACTAATTTTCCTACTAGACAGATGCAACTCATTCAATGCCAATTTTGACATACAACATATACAGACATACACAGAGGCTATTTAACTTTTTCTGGCCGCCAGGGGAGCTGTCGCTTTCATCGTCCATCTGCGACGCTGATGAAGCACTTCCGCATTCCATGCATGCTTCCTCGCTGGAATGCTTTGCTGGAGTCTTCTTTACGGCTTCATAAATTAGTTAATTTAGCCTCCCCACACTTTAAGGTGGTAACTAATTTTCCTACTTGACAGATGCAACTCATTCAATGCCAATTTTGACATACAACATATACAGAAATACACAGAGGCTATTTAACTTTTTCTGGCCGCCAGGGGAGCTGTCGCTTTCATCGTCCATCTGCAACACTGATGAAGCATTTCCGCATTCCCCGCATACTTCCCCGCTGGAATGCTTTTGCTGGAGTCTTCTTTATGGCCTCATAAATCAGTTAATTTAGCCTCACCCTTCTCACCCCGCAGGGGACTCAGGGCGGATTACAGTGTACACATATATAGCAAACATTCAGTGCCAATTTTTGACATACAAACATATACAGACATAGACAGAGGCTATTAAACTTTTTCTGGCCACCAGGAGACCTGTCGCTTTCATCGTCCATCTGCGACGCTGATGAAGCACTTCCGCATTCCCCGCATGCTTCCCCGCTGGAATGCTTTGCTGGAGTCTTCTTTATGGCCTCATAAATCAGTAAATTTAGCCTCCGCCCTTATCCCGCAGGGGACTCAGGGCGGATTACAGTGTACACATATATGGCCAATATTCAATGCCAATTTTTGACATACAAACATATACAGACATGCACAGAGGCTATTTAACTTTTTCTGGCCACCAGGAGACCTGTCGCTTTCATCGTCCATCTGCGATGCTGATGAAGCACTTCCGCATTCCCCGCATGCTTCCCTGCTGGAGTCTTCTTTATGGCCTCATAAATTAGTTAATTTAGCCTCCCCACACTTTAAGGTGGTACCTTATTTTCCTACTTGACAGATGCAACTGTCTTTCGGGTTGCAAAGATCGACAACAGGCTTCACACAATTGGTTGGAAACCCACTCCAACCCGGGCTGGCTTCGAACTCATGACCTTTTGGTCAGAGTGATCTTAATGCAGCTGACACCACAGTCCTGGAGCATGTCCCATGTAAGAGGGTGGCACCCCAAAGGACATGGCGCTCCTGTGAGGTGGTCCAGGTTGGCCTTTGAGACCCAAAGGCCCCCCTGAACTTCCTTTCCTCCCTCTGACATTGTCCTCGTCCTGCCCGTTTAGCCCAGCTGCAAACACATGCCTATTGCGAGAACCCAGACGTGGTCCTGTGTGGGAACAAAAGCGACCAGGAGGAGCAGCGGGCCGTGAAGGATGAGGATGCCAAGGCCCTGGCCGAAAAATACGGGTAAGTGTCCTCCCCCTTCCTACCTTACAATTCTGATGGGCCACCCTGCCTCCAAATAGCCCTCTCTGTGTGTCTGTGAGCTTTGCTTGCTGGGAAGCTTAGGGAGGAACGCGTGCCCATCCCATTCCCCTCTCTCTCTTAGGGTCACCTCTCTCTTCCCTCAAAGAGGAGCATGTTTTGGGGAGGGAGGTCTTTGGGCCCCAAGATGCCCATCTAGAGAGTCATACAAGGTGTTGTCGGGGGACACCTGTTCAACCCCACAACCATTGTCTTGTGGGGTTCATCAGGGCTCTATATTGTCCCCCATGCTGTTTAACATCTACATGAAGCCGCTGGGGGAGATCATCCGGAGTTTCGGGGTACGGTGTCATCTGTACGCGGATGATGTCCAACTCTGTCACTCCTTTTCACCTGCGACTAAGGAGGCTGTCCAGGTCCTGAACCGGTGCCTGGCCGCTGTGACGGTCTGGATGAGGGCGAACAAATTGAAATTGAATCCAGACAAGACAGAGGTCCTCCTGGTCAGTCGCAAGGCCGAACAGGGCATAGGGTTACAGCCTGTGTTGGATGGGGCCGCACTCCCTCTGAAGACGCAGGTTCGCAGCTTGGGTGTGACCCTGGACTCATCGCTGAGCCTGGAACCCCAGGTTTCGGCGGTGACCAGGGGAGCATTTGCACAGCTAAAGCTTGTGCGCCAGCTGCGCCCGTACCTTGGGAAGTCTGACTTGGCCACGGTAGTCCACGCTCTGGTTACATCCCGTTTAGACTACTGCAACGCTCTCTACGTGGGGTTGCCTTTGAAGACAGCTCGGAAGCTCCAACTAGTCCAACGCTCGGCAGCCATGATTTTAACAGGAGCGGAGCGCAGGGAGCATACAACCCCCCTGTTGCGCCAACTCCACTGGCTACCGATCTGCTACCGGGCTGAATTCAAAGTGCTGGCGTTGGCCTTTAAAGCCCTAAACGGTTCCGGCCCAAGCTACCTATCCGACCGCATCTCTGCCTATGAACCCACCAGGACTTTGAGATCTTCCGGGGAGACCCTGCTCTCGATGCCGCCTGCTTCTCAAGCTCGGCTGGCGGGGACGAGAGATAGGGCCTTCTCGGTGGTGGCTCCTCGGCTGTGGGACGCCCTTCCTACGGACATTAGACTAGCACCATCTCTAATGGTATTCCGCAAAAAGGTGAAGACCTGGATGTTTGTGCAGGCGTTTGAGTAATTTAGTGCAATCTGGTAATGGAACATAGGAATGGAACAATGGACGACGAACCTGGACTACGCTTGGATGATGAGAAGATGGGGTACGGTGGTTTTTTGTAATAATTGTGCATTGTCATTGCTTATTGGTAATTTATGGATAATGTGTTAAGTCAATTGTTATAAGTTGTATGGAACCACTGCTGTTTCTACTGTTTTTACTGTTTGTGAACCGCTGTGAGTCACCTTCGGGCTTGAGATACAGCCGTATAGAAGCAAAGTAAATAATAAATAATAATAATAGAGAGTCATACAAGCCAATCATAGAGTTGGAAGAGACCTCGTGGGCCATCCAGTCCAACCCCTGCCAAGAAGCAGGAAAATCGCATTCGAGTCAGAGAAGGGCATTTGCGAAGCAAAGCAACCAGGTAGTTCCAACAGCAGATGTGCATGGGTCATATGTTTCCATTTCTTTGGGCCGAAATGGGGAAAGTTCCAGTTTTGGAGGACACTTCCCAGAATGCCCTGTGCCCTGGCCAAACCCAGCTGGGGTCAGTGTCAATATGTATAGAGCAGCAATAGTAAACTTCAGCCCTTCAGGTGTTTTGGACTTCCACCAACTGTTAGGAATTGTGGGAGTTGAGAGTCCAAAACACCTGGAAGGAGGGCCAAAGTTGGCCCATGCCTGGCACAGAGAAACATTTATGGACCCCCTTCCAAGGGCAAAAGCTGCATGGCAGTCTAAGAATAGGCCCAATGATCTTCTCCCCAGAGCAGCGGTTCTCAACCTGGGGTCCCCAGATGTTTTTGGCCTTCAACTCCCTGAAATCCTAACAGGTAGTAAATTGGCTGGGATTTCTGGGAGTTGTAGGCCAAAAACATCTGGGGACCCCAGGTTGAGAACCACTGCCCCAGAGCTACTGTCCATGGCCTGGGGCCACTTTCAGAGCCAGCCAGCCTTGATTTGGGCGTTTGCATACACTCTCAATGGGGCGGTAGCCTCATTGGGAACCCACGCCCTGAAGGGCCTGACGTGTTCCTTCAGACGCAAAGTCTGTGGGCGTCGGTGCTTGGGCGGGTCTATTTGTTTGCCAACTGAGGCAACCCTCCATGTGTCAGGTTTATTTATTTGTCGTTTCAGTGCAACCAGTCAATTATATTACATTTCTAACACAACAAAGCAAACAAACAGAGAAAATACAAAATGTGTGAGTTTGGTCGTTGATTAAATGTCCTTTGACCAGTATGTGGCCCCTTGGAGTGCCTCTGGTGTTGCTGCAAGAAGGTCCTCCCTTGTGCATCATGTGGCAGGGCTCAGGGTGCGTTGCAGCAGGTGGTCAGTGGTTTGCTCTTCTCCACACTTGCATGTCGAGGATTCCACTTTGTAGCCCCATTTCTTAAGGTTGGCTCTGCATCTCGTGGTGCCAGAGCGCACTGTTCAGCGCCTTCCAAGTCACCCAGTCTTCTGTGTGCCCAGGGAGAAGTCTCTCATTTAGTATCAGTTCTGGGTTTGAGCCTGCCACTTTTGGACTCTCGCTTGCTGAGGTGTTCCGGCGAGTGTCTCTGTAGATCTTAGAAAACTATTTCTAGATTTCAGTCGTTGACGTGCTGGCTGATACCCAAACAGGGGATGAGCTGGAGATGTCTCTGCCTTGGTCCTTTCACTATTGGCTGCCACTTCCCAGCGGATGTCAGGTGGTGCAATACCGGCTAAGCAGTGTAATTTCTCCAGTGGTGTAGGGCGCAGGCACCCCGTGATAATGCGGCATGTCTCATTCAGAGCCACGTCCACTGTTTTAGCATGGTGAGATGTGTTCCACACTGGGCATGCGTACTCAGCAGCAGAGTAGCACAGCACACAGGCACTGTGTCTGGTTGTGATCCCCAGGTTGTGCCAGTCAGCTTTTGTATGATATTGTTTCTAGCACCCACTTTTTGCTTGATGTTCAGGCAGTGCTTCTTGTAGGCCAGAGCACGGTCCAGAGTGACTCCTCCCAGGTATTTGGGTGCGCTGCAATGCTCCAGTGGGATTCCTTCCCAGGTGATCTTCAGAGCTCGGGATGCTTCTCTGTTCTTGAGATGAAAGGCACATGTCTGTCTTTTAGATGGAGTAGGGATCAGCTGGTTTTCCCTGTAATAGGCAGTAAGAGCACCTAGAGCTTCGGAGAGCTTCTGTTCAACCATCTTAAACCTCCCTGCTTGAGCGGTGATGGTATGATCATCAGCATAGATGAAACTCTCTGTCCCTTCTGGCAGTGGCTGGTCATTTGTGTAGATGTTGAACATGGATGGAGCAAGCACGCTCCCCTGAGGCAGGCCGTTCTTCTGTTTCCGCCCTCTGCTTCTCTGGCCCTGGAACTCAACAAAAAAGCTGTTTTGTAGCAGGTTTCCTATGAGGCGGGTGAGATGGTAGTCCTTTCTGATATCCATCTCAAAGCTCCTTGCTTGAGCAGTAATGGCATGATCATCAGCATAGATGAAACTCTCTGTCCCTTCTGGCAGTGGCTGGTCATTTGTGTAGATGTTGAGCATGGATGGAGCAAGCACGCTCCCCTGAGGCAGGCTGTTCTTCTGTTTCCGCCATCTACTTCTCTGGCCCTGGAACTCAACAAAAAAGCTCCTGTTTTGTAGCAGGTGGGTGAGGTGGGCGTCTCAAAGCTCCTTGCTTGAGCAGTAATGGCACGATCATCAGCATAGGTGAAACTCTCTGTCCCTTCTGGCATGTATCAGGTGAGGGATAGAGATGCCCAAGAAAGGAGATGCAAGCATTTTTGATTCCTGCATCCACAGAGGCAGGCCAGCCCTTCCCTCTTTCCCTTCCTCTGACTGCTTACTTCTGTCTCTCTCTGCAGGATCCCGTACTTCGAGACCAGCGCGGCCAGTGGGGCCAACATCGGCAAGGCCATCGAGACGCTGCTGGACCTCATCATGAAGCGCATGGAGCGGTGCGTGGACAAGTCCTGGATCCCGGAGGGGGTGGTGCAGTCCAACGGGCACGGCTCCCCGGAGCGCCTGGGCCAAGAGCCAGAGAAGAGCAAGTGCGGCTGCTGAGCGGCCCACTGGGGGCGGATCCAGGGCTCCGTCCGACCCCTTTGCCGGACGCTCCTGCCTGCCCTGCGCATAGAAGAAGTAGCCTTTGTGAGAAGCCTTGGAGCCTGCTTTCGAACGATGCCAACTGTGGCTTGGCTTCCGTTCCCTTGTCCCAAAGCCTGCCTGCTTGTTTCTGAGCAGGAAGTCCCCAAATCCTCCGGTAAAGCCCCAGAATGTATCACTAAATGGGCAGGTTGGGAGCGAGAGGCGGTACAGCCCTTTTGGTCCCTCGACCTGAGCGCTCAGCATCATAATCTGGATCAGAGAGAGATTTGGGTTCATACCAAGTGCCAAAGTAAAAGTAATAGCATCCCTTTTTAAAATACATACACACACACAAAGATAGCCCACAGAGGAGTCCGCTTTCTTATCTTAGCAGGGACAGATTTGAAGGGTTGGCCAATGCTTCCCACTCAATGCCTTTGGAGAAAACGTGCCTTAGTTCACAGCTGGATGGGAATGCCTTGGCTGGCTGTTTCAGTGAGGCTGCTGTTGTCCCTTTGCCCTCTTTATTCAATGGCTGCGGGCTTCCATTGTTGAGGATCCGTACCCTCAAAACTCATAGTAGATTAAAATACGAGGGGTATTTTTTAAGTAAGATCCGTTTTGTTGTAGGCACTAGTAGTTTGCATGCATACTGCAACGAGCGCGTGCGTCGTGTACCGGCATGCCTCGGGAACAACGGTGCTCAGTTTCCGCTCAGTAGCTCACCTGTACGGTTCTGTTCTGTGCTTTGAAAATGTTTAAGACTCTCAACTCACCCTCCGCATGTGAGGTTCGCTCAGTGATACGGTTTTGGTCAGCAAGGAACCTGCCTGCTGCAGAAATTCTTCGACAGATTTGTGAAGTGTACGGTGATACTCTTATGAGTGAAAGCAAAGTGCATAAGCGGGTACGACAATTCAAAGATGGCCGTGACAACGTCCATGGTGAATATTGGAAGGGTTTGGTGGGCACTGACCTTGAGTTTTGGAGTTGTGGTTCACCTACATCCTGAGAGCACTGTGGACTCAAACAATGATGGATCTGGATCAAACTTGGCACGGATATTCAATATGTCCAAATGTGAACACTGGTGAAGTTTGGGGGAAACAGACCTTGACATTTCGGAGTTGTAGTTGCTGGGATTTATAGTTCACCTACAATCAAAGAGCATTCTGAAGCCCACCAACGATAGAATTGGGCCAAACCCCCCACACAAAATGCCCATGTGGGCCACAGCAACGTGTGGCAGGGAATGGCTAGTTCGGGGAAAATAGACTTTGACATTTGGGAGTTGTAGTTGCTGGGATTTATAGTTCACCTACAATCAAAGAGCATTCTGAAGCCCACCAACGATAGAATTGGGCCAAACCCCCCACACATAACGCCCATGTGGACCACAGCAACGCGTGGCAGGGAATGGCTAGTTCAGGGAAAATAGACCTTGACATTTGGGAGTTGTAGTTGCTGGGATTTATAGTTCACCTACAATCAAAGAGCATTCTGAACCCCACCAACGATAGAATTGGGCCAAACCCCCCACACAAAACGCCCATGTGGACCACAGCAACGCGTGGCAGGGAATGGCTAGTTCCGGGAAAATAGACCTTGACATTTGGGAGTTGTAGTTGCTGGGATTTATAGTTCACCTACAATCAAAGAGCATTCTGAAGCCCACCAATGATAAAATTAGGCCGAACTTCCCACACAGAACTCCCATGACCAACAGAAAATACTGTCTGTGATGGTCTTTGGCGACCCCTCTGACACCCCTTCGTGACCCCTTCAGGGGCCGACCCCCAGGTTGAGAACCATTGCATTAAGACCTTGAGTTTGGAGTTGTAGTTCACCTACATCCTGAGAGCACTGTGGACTCAAACAATGATGGATCTGGATCAAGCTTGGCACAGCCATCTTTGAATTGTCGTACCCACTTGCGCATTTGCTTTCACTCATAAGAGTATCACCGTACACTTCACAAATCTGTCGATGGATTTCTGCAGCAGGCAGGTTCCTTGCTGACATGTGAGCGAACCTCACATGCGGAGGGTGAGTTGATAGTCTTAAACATTTTTAAAGCACAGAACAGAACTGTACAGGTGAGCTACAGAGTGGGAACTGAGCACAGTTGTTCCCGAGGCATGCTGGTACATGGTTGCGGTATGCGCGCGAACTACTAGTGTCTACAACAAAACGCACCTTACTTAAAAAATACCCCTCATACAATAGATATTTTGGCCAAAGCTGTTGGGTACAACTCAAGCTGAGGTACAACTCAGCCTTTTTATAGTAGAGGTTTCTAACATTTCTAAACCAGCTACCTCTTTCCAACTACACCTTTACTTCCTTCATCCTTCTTTTGGGCACCTCTTATCTATCCAGCTTCACAACTGGTATGGCTGACCTCGACTGTTTGCTTGTTGTCAGCAGTGGTCCTTCTTCAAAATACTGCCTTCTGTCTTCATTCTATTTTATTGCATTTCTCCAAAATTCACCCTTTTTTTTCTTCCTTCCTCCCTTCTAAGTTCTCAACCTTCCTAATGCCATGACCCCTTAGTACAGGTCCTCATGTTGTGGTGACCCCCAACCATAATGTTATTTTCATTGCTACTTCACAACTGTAATGTTGCTACTATTATGAATCGTAATGTAAATATCTGATATGCAGGATGTATTTTCAGTCACTGCACCAAATTTGGCACAAATACCCGATACACCCAAATCTGAAACTGGTTGGGTTGGGGGAAAATAGCTTTTGAAACCATAAAAATGAAAAAAATCTGGCTAACAGTATTAAAAAACTCAAAAATTACAACAGCAAAACAACAGAGAGTAAACAATCAGGCACATCAAATCACTCTCAACAAAAGATTCCCCCCAGGCACTTCCAAGCCATTAAATGCTAATCAAGGTGGTCAGTTGAAACATTCACACCTAGCTCCAACAGACAGGAGTTCTTTGTCCCACCCTGGTCTTTCCACAGATATATAAACCCAATTTCCTAGTTCCAACAGACCTCACTACCTCTGAGGATGCTTGCCATAGATGCAGGCGAAACGTCAGGAGAAAATGCCTCTAGAACATGGCCATATAGCCTGGTAAAACCTACAACAACCCAGTGATTCCGGCCATGAAAGCCTTCGACAATACATTAAAATAGCTTTGTCACTTGGGAGTTGTAGTTGCTGGGATTTATAATTAATCTACAATCAAAGAGCATTCCGAATTCCACCAATGATGGAATTGAATCAAACTTGGCACGCAGAATTCCCATGACCAAGAGAAAACACTGGGAAGGTCTGGTGGATGTTGACCTTGAGTTTTTGGAGTTGTAGTTCACCTACATCCAGAGAACACTGTGGACTCAAGCAATGATGGATCCGGATCAAACTTGGCACAAATACTCAATATGCCCAAATGTGAACACTGGTAGAGTTTGGAGATGTAAGGCTGTAGGTTTTATATAGCAATATTAAATGATCACTCACAAGCTGGTTTTGCTTGGAAATGAATATATTGCTTGTATCTCTGCAGCAAAGAAATAGACCATGCCATTTGGGAGTTGTAGTTGTTGGGATTTATAGTTCACCCACAATGAAATAGTGTTCTGAACCCCACCAACAATAGAATTGGACCAAACTTCCCACACAGAACCCCCATGACCAGTGTTTCTCAACCTGGGGGTCGGGACCTCTGAGGGGGTCGCGAAGGGGTGTCAGAGAGGTCGCCAAAGACCATCAGAAAACACAGTATTTTCTGATGGTCATGGGGATTCCATGTGGGAAATTGAGCCAATTCTATCGTTGGTGGAGTTCAGAATGTTCTTTGATTGTAATGAACTATAAATCCCAGCAACTACAACTCCCAAAAGTCAAGGTCTGTTTTCCCCAGGCTCCACCAGTTTTCACATTTGCACATATTATTTGTGCCAAGTTTGGTCCAGATCCACCATTGCGTGAGTCCACAGTGCTCTCTGGATAAAGGTGAACTACAATTCCCAAACTCAAGTTTAATACCCACCAAACCCTTCCAGTGTTTTCCGTTGGTCATGGGAGTTCTGTGTGGCAAATTAGGTTCAAATCCATCACTGGTGGAGTTCAGAATGCTCTTTGATTATAGGTGAACTATAAATCCCAGCAACTACAACTCCCAAATTACAAAATCAATCCTCCCCCAACCTCACTAGCATTTACATGTGGGTGCATTGGATATTTGTGTCCAGTTTGGTCCAGTGAATGAAAATACATCTTGCATATCTGATATTTACATTATGATTTATAATAGTAGTAAAATGATGGTTATGAAGTAGCAACAAAAACAATGTTATGGTTGGGGGTCACCACAACATATGGAACTGCATTAAGGGGTCATGGCATTAGGAAGGTTGAGAACCACTGCCCATGACCAACAGAAAATACTATGTTTTCTGATAGTCTTGGGCGACCCCTCTGACACCCCACAGGGGTCCCGACCCCCAGGTTGAGAAACACTGCTCTAAGTCATAAAAGTACTGTCTCTTGAACCATTTCCCGACTTTTATCTCCTTAATTTCCTAGCTGTGCTGCTATTTTGACTGGCAGATAATTTCCGCTTCCTTTTCAACTCCTCCAATTCTGTCTTGGCCTTCTCTGGCTTTCTCAATAACGTCCCATCCTCTCCACCATCACTCTCTCCAGCAGCACCGGCTGCACCCGAACGGACGGAGGTGGGAGCCACAGAGGGCACAGTGAAGGGCTCGCTTTGCCATCAACGACATAGAAATTCCCTCCTGGCGAAGAATGCTGTGGGGCTTCCGAACACGATCCGGCCCCAGGAGAGGAAGGGGAGTCGGGAGAAGGCAATGAGCCCTTTGTGACGTACTGCGGACCTTTTCTAGCCATCCAGTCACTCACAAGGCATTCCCAGAAATAAACCCTTTAGTTCAGTGGTTCTCAACCTTCCTCATGCCACGACCCCTTAATCCAGTTCCTCATGTTGTGGTGACCCCCAACCATCAAATTGTTTTCGTTGCTACTTCATAATTGTAATTTTGCTACTGTTACGAATCATAATGTAAATATCTGATCTGCAGGATGTATTTTCATTCACTGGACTAAACTTGGCACAAATACCCAAATTTGACTACTGGCAGGGTTGATTTTGTCAATTGGGAGTTGTAGTTGCAGGGATTTATAGTTAACCTACAATCAAACAGCATTCTGAACTCCGCCAATGATGACATTGAACTAAACTTGGCACACAGAACTCCCATGACCAACGGAAAATACTGGAAGGTATTGTCGAAGGCTTTCATGGCTGGAATCACTCAGTTCTTGTGGGTTTTTTCGGGCTATATGGCCATGTTCTAGAGGCATTTCTCCTGACGTTTCGCCTGCATCTATGGCAAGCATCCTCAGAGGTGAGTTCGCCTCTGAGGATGCTTGCCGTAGATGCAGGCGAAACGTCAGGAGAAATGCCTCTAGAACATGGCCATATAGCCTGAAAAAACCCACAAGAACTGAATACTGGAAGGATTTGGTGGGCACTGACCTTGAGTTTGGGAGTTGTAGTTCACCTACCTCCAGAAACTCAAACAATGATGGATCTGGACCTAACTTGGCATGAATATTCAATATGCCCAAATGTAAACACTAGTGGAGTTTGGGGAAAATAGACCTTGACATTTGGGAGTTGTAGTTGTTGGGATTTATAGTTCACCTACAAAGTGCATTCTGGACCCACCAACGACAGAAGTAGTCCAAACTTCTCACACAGAACTCCCATGACCAATAGAAAATACTGTTTTCTGATGGTCTTTGGATATGATAGCCATGTATAAATATGTGAGAGGAAGCCACAGGGAGGAGGAGGGAGCAAGCTTGTTTTCTGCTTCCCTGGAAACTAGGACGCAATGGAACAATGGCTTCAAACTACAAGAGAGGAGATTCCATCTGAACATGAGGAAGAACTTCCTGACTGTGAGAGCCGTTCAGCAGTGGAAC
This sequence comes from Anolis sagrei, assembly GCF_037176765.1. NCBI lineage: Eukaryota > Metazoa > Chordata > Lepidosauria > Squamata > Anolidae > Anolis > Anolis sagrei. The sequence goes on from NC_090029.1 coordinate 1,720,362, forward strand.
TCTCTGCCCCGGAGTGTGGTGGAGGCTCCTTCTTTGGAAACTTTTAAACAGAGGCTGGGTGGCCATCTGTCAGGGGTGATTTGAATGCAATATTCCTGCTTCTTGGCAGGGGGTTGGACTGGATGGCCCATGAGGTCTCTTCCAACTCTTTGATTCTATGATTCTATGACCCCTCTGACACCCCCTTGCGACCCCGCTGGGGGTCCTGGCCCCCAGGTTGAGAAACACTGCTCTATAACCTATAAAAATTATTAAAAATTGAAAAGATAAGATTTTTTCAAACCCTTCAGTCTTTCCACGTCTCTCTGGCCGCAAAAGGTCCACCGCATTTCCCTATACCCCAGGCTCCATAATGTTGTCCCACTATGCCACGTCTCTCTGGCCACTAAAGGCCCGCTGTCTCACTATTTCATGTCTCCCAGGCTCCAAATGGGACTATTTCAATGTCTCTCCTTCGACGCCATGTTTGTTATTGTTCTTCTGACAGGACTGAGTCACCCTGTAGAAGAGAAGGATGTTCCTACACAGGCTTAGAATAGGACACTTCACTACCGCCTGTTAGGAACTTTGGGAGTTGGGAGTCCAAAACACCTACGAGTCTGGCCTCAAAACCGGCATACTCCACTTAGGCAGAAAAAACGAAATGCAAGGATATAGAATACAAGACAATACCTGGCTTGCGAGCAGTACGTGTGAAAAAGATCTTGGAGTCCTCGTGGACAACAAGTTAAACATGAGGCAGGAATGTGATGTGGCGGCAAAAAAAGCCAATGGGATTTTGGCCTCAGGCATCAAGAGGAGCCTAGTGTCTAGATCTAGGGAAGTCATGCTCCCCATGCTCTATTCCGCTCTGGTTAGACCACTTTACCTGGAATATTGTGTCCAATTCTGGGCACCACAATTCAAGAGAGAGATTGACAAGCTGGAATGTCTGGAGAACAAGCCCTATGAGGAGCGGCTTAAGGAGCTGGGCATGTTTAGCCTGAAGAAGAGAAGGCTGAGAGGAGACATGAGAGCCATGTATAAATATGTGAGAGGAAGCCACAGGGAGGAGGAGGGAGCAAGCTTGTTTTCTGCAGCCCTGGAGACTAGGACGCGGAACAATGGCTTCAAATTCCATCTGAACATGAGGAAGAACTTCCTGACTGTGAGAGCCGTTCAGCAGGGGAACTCTCTGCCCCGGAGTGTGGTGGAGGCTCCTTCTTTGGAAGCTTTTAAACAGAGGCTGGATGGCCATCTGTCAGGGGTGATTTGAATGCAATATTCCTGCTTCTTGGCAGAATGGGGTTGGACTGGATGGCCCATGAAGTCTCTTCCAACTCTTTGATTCTATGATTCTATAACTTCCTGTGAGAGCCGTTCAGCAGTGGAACTCTCTGCCACGGAGTGTGGTGGAGGCTCCTTCTTTGGGAGCTTTGAAACAGAGGCTGGATGGCAATCTGTCAGGGGTGATTTGAATGCAATAGTCCTGCTTCTTGGCAGAATGGGGTTGGACTGGATGGCCCATGAAGTCTCTTCCAACTCTTTGATTCTATGGCTGACTTCGGCTTTTGGTTGTCAGCAATGGTCTGTATCAGAATTACGGCATCCACGAGGTCCTTTGTCCTTTCAACAGGCCCTTCTCCAAATAGGCCTCTTTCTTGGGACGCAAAAGGCCCACCGCCCCTCCATTTTGTTGCTGTTGAGGGTACAAGTGGGCCTAGGCTGCGTCTCTCTGGCCGCAAATGGCCCACCGTATTTCCCGGTATCCCAGGCTCCATAGTGGTTCAAAGACACGTCTCTCTGGCCACTAATGGCCCGCTGCCTCTCTATTTCACTGTCTCCCAGGCTCCAAATGGGACTAGGCCGCATCTCTCCTTCGACGCCATGTTTGTTGTTGTTGTTCTGACAGGACTGAGTCAACTTGTGTTCCTTCCTTCCCTCCTTCTGTTCTTCCCTGGGAATAAAGATGAAGCACAGCCCGAAGTCTGCCTCCCTGTCTTGCTTTCTGAGGGGATGATGGGACTCGCAGTCAAGCAAGAACACGCGCCCTGACTGGTCTCTCAGGCCTGTGTTTCTCTCACACCGCGCATGCGCGCCCGTAACCGCCTGGCGCGTTTCCCTCCTTCCTCCGCAAGAGGGCTCCTTGTTGCCTTAAGGATGTGTATCTCTCACACCGCGCATGCGCACTTGAAGCCGCCTCTGAAGTTTCCCTCTTGCCGTAAGAGAGTTGCGTTGTATCACACTGCGCATGCGTGCTGGTACTCTTCCCTCCTTCCTCCGCAAGAGGGCTCCTTGTTGCCTTAGGAATGTGTATCTCTTACACCGCGCATGCGTACTTGAAGCCGCCTCTGAAGTTTCCCTCTTGCCGTAAGAGGGTTGCGTTGTCTCACACTGCGCATGCGTATTGGTGCTCTTCCCTCCTTCCTCCGCAAGAGGGCTCCTTGGTGTCTTAGGGATGTGTATCTGTCACACCGCGCATGCGTGCTTGAAACTTCCTCAGAAATTTCCCTCCTCTTGCCGTAAGAGGGCTGCGTTGTTTCACACCGCGCATGCGTACTTGAAGCAGCCTCTGAAATTTTCCCTCTTGCCGTATGAGGGCTGCGTTGTCACACACTGCGCATGCGTGCTGGAAGCCGGCTTCCTCCGCAAGAGGGCTCCTTTAGGGATGTGTAGCTCTCACACTGCGCATGCGTACTTGAAGCCGCCTCTGAAGTTTCTTGTAAGAGGGCTGCGTTGTCTCACACCGCGCATGCGTACTGGAAGCAACCTGTCGCTTTTCCCTCTGGTGCCTCAGGGCTGTTTCTCTCACACCACGCATGCGTGCTTTTCCCTCTTCCTTCCGCAAGAGGGCTCTTTGGCCTCTCAGGGTTGTATGTCTCTCACACCGCGCATGCGTGCTCGAAGCCGCCTGGCTCTTTTCCTTCTTCCCTCCGCAAGAGGGCTCTTTGGTACCTCCGCGCTCTCCATCTCTCGCTCTTTGTGTCACACTGCGCATGCGTGCTGGGCTATTCCTCCTTCCGCCGGAAGGGGGCGCAGGAAGCGAGACGGACTGAGGGACTTCCTTCCGGCTGGGCGGCCTTTCCGGTCCCGGTTTCCCCTTCGGCCATGCGCGTGGAGCGGTGCTACTTCTGCTCGGGGCCGGTGTACCCGGGGCACGGGGTGCTCTTCGTGCGCAATGACTGCAAGGCGTTCCGCTTCTGCCGCTCCAAGTGCCACAAGGGCTTCAAGAAGAAGCGCAACCCCAGGAAGGTGCGATGGACCAAGGCCTTCCGCAAGGCCGCCGGGAAGGAGCTGGCCACGGTGAGCGGAGCCTCCCTCCCCCGGCAGAACCCTCCCCACAGAGGGCCAGCCAGATTAAGATCCTAGAGTTGGGAGGGAACCCCCAAAGGCCACCCAGTCCAACCCCCTTCATCTAGGAAAGGCACCACCTGATCCCTCCCGACAGATAAGCAGCCAGTCCCTGCTTGATGATAACAACAATAATAGAATCTTAGTTTCGGAAAGGACCCAAGTGACCACCCAGTCCAACCCCCTTCATGCAGGAAAGGCACCACCTGATCCCTCCCAATAATAATAATAATAATAATAATAATAATATCTTAGAGTTGGGAGGGATCCCCAAAGGCCATCCAGTCCAGCCCCCTTCATCCAGGAAAGGCACCACCTGATCCCTGCCAGAAGATGGGCATCCAGCTCTTGCCTGATGATGATGATAATAATGATAATAATAATAATAATAATAGAATCGTAGTTTTGGAAGGGACCCCAAGAGACCACCCAGTCCAATCCCCTTCATGCACAATCTGATCCCTCCCAACAGATGGTCATCCAGGCCCTGCCTGATGATGATGACGATAATAGAACCCTAGTTTTGAAAGGGACCCAAGAAGCCAGCCAGTCCAACTGCCTTCATCTAGGAAAGGCACCACCTGTTCCTTCCCAATAATAATAATAATAAGATCCTAGCGTTGGCAGTTCAACCCCCTTCATCCAGGAAAGGCACCGCCTGATCCCTCCCGGAAGATGGTCATCTGGGCACTGCCTGATGATGATTATGATAATAATAATAATAATAGAATCGTAGTTTTGGAAAGGACCCCAAGAGACCACACAGTCCAAGCCCCTTCATGCACAATCTGATCCCTCCCAACAGATGGTCATCCAGGCCCTGCCTGATGACGATGACGATAATAGAACCCTAGTTTTGAAAGGGACCCAAGAGGCCAGCCAGTTCAACCCCCTTCATGCAGGAAAGGCACCATCCGATCCCTCCAGACAGGTAACCATCCAGCCCCTGCTTGATGATGATGACAATAATAGAACCCTAGTTTTGAAAAGGACCCAAGAGGCCACCCAGTCCTTTCTGTGTTCATGCAGGAAAGGCACCATCCGATCCCTCCAGACAGATAACCATCCAGTCCCTGCTTGATGATGATGACAATAATAGAACCCTAGTTTTGAAAGGGACTTAAGAGGCCACCCAGTCCAACCCCCTTCATGCAGGAAAGGCACAATCTGATTCCTCCCAATAATAATAATCATAAGAACCTAGAGTTGGGAGGGACACCCAAAGGCCATCTAGTCCAACCCCCTTCATGCAGGAAAGGCACCACCTGATCCCTCCCGGAAGATGGTCATCTAGCTCCTGCCTGATAATGATGATGACGATAATAGAACCCTAGTTTTGAAAGGGACCCAAGAGGCCAGCCAGTCCAACCCCCTTCATGCAGGAAAGGCATGTGAAAGACACACCATGGGGGGTGTTAGGTGTCTTGTGTCCAAATTTGGTGTCAATTCATCCAGTGGTTTTTGAGTTGTGTTAATCCCACAAATGAACATTACATTTTTATTTTATTTTTATTTTTATTATATATATATATACACACACACACACATATCTATATCTACAGTATATCTGTTTTTATATATATTATCTGTTTACTTGTGGTAATATTCCCTCATCCTCACTGACCCTCATGCCCCACTTTTTAAGATGTTGTAAATAATAGAACTTTGCATTCTTAACTAATGTTTTTTTTTTTAAAAGAAAAAGCCGTAGAGTCCAATCTTTTTTTGCCAGGCAGGAAAAGCACCATCCGATCCCTCCCGACAGATGGCCACCTAGCCTCTGTTGGGAAATCTCCAGAAAAGAAGAGACTTTCTCACCCAATGCTTTGTTGTTCAGGCCTCAGTCCCAGGACACCTTTTCTGGATTTTGAATTTGGAGCAGGATGGAAGACTGGGCGGGCAGAGAAAAGTGGAGAAGCCTTTTGGGGTACTGTCATGGAAGTCGGTTGCCTCTCATTAACTCCTTGCCTTCTGTCCACACAGGATAATTCATTCGAGTTCGAGAAGCGGAGAAATGAGCCGGTGAAATACCAGAGAGAGCTTTGGAACCAGACAGGTATGCTGTGAGCTCATCTTTTCATATTACCCAAGACTTGGGAGAGACCCCAAGGGCCATGCAGTTCTGTGTTTGAGCCTGCCACTTTTGGACTCTCGCTTGCTGAGGTGTTCCAGCGGGTGTCTCTGTAAATCTTAGAAAACTATTTCTTGATTCAAGTCGTTGGCGTGCTGGCTGATATCCAAACGGGGGATGAGCTGGAGATGTCTCTGCCTTGGTCCTTTCACTATTGGCTGCTACTTCCCGGCGGATGTCAGGTGGTGCAATACCGGCTAAGCAGTGTAATTTCTCCTGTGGTGTAGGGCGCAGACACCCCTTGACGATGCGGTATGTCTCCTTAAGAGCCACATCCACTGTTTTAGCGTGGTGAGATGTGTTCCACATTGGGCATGCATACTCAGCAGCAGAGTAGCACAGCGCAAGGGCAGATGTCTTCACTGTGTCTGGTTGTGATCCCCAGGTTGTGCCAGTCAGCTTTCGTATGATATTGTTTCTAGCGCCCACTTTTTGCTTGATGTTCAGGCAGTGCTTCTTGTAGGTCAGAGCACAGTCCAGAGTGACTCCTCCCAGGTATTTGGGTGCGCTGCAATGCTCCCGTGGGATTCCTGGAGAAATTACACTTGGGAGAACTAGGACACAAGAAATGTATTGTTTCTGCTTTGCCTAATGTTATCTATAGTCCACCTGCCTGTCTGACCTCCTCTGCTTAGCATCCGTAACCATGCACTTGTCCTGAAACGAAGCTTAAGAAAAATGAAATTTACTTACTTCCAGTATTGTCAAAGGCTTTCATGGCTGGAATCACTGGATTGTTGTAGGTTTTTTCCAGGCTATATGGCCATGTTCTAGAGGCATTCTCTCCTGACGTTTTGCCTGCATCTGTGGCAAGCATCCTCAGAGGTAGTGAGGTCTGTTTGAACTAGGAAAAACTGTTTATATATCTGTGGAATGACCAGGGTGGGACAAAGGACTCTTGTCTGCTGGAGCTAGGCGGGAATGTTTCAACTGACCACCTTGATTCGTATATAATGGCCTGACAGTGCCTCTAGCATTCTCTCCTGACGTTTCGCCTGCATCTATGGCAAGCATCCTCAGAGGTAGTGAGGTCTGTTGGAACTAGGAAAATGGGTTTATATATCTGTGGAATGACCAGGGTTGGACAAAGGACTCTTGTCTGTTGGAGCAAGATGTGAATGTTTCAACTGACCACCTTGATTAGCATTTGATGGCCTGGCAGTGCCTGGGGCAATCTTTTGTTGAGAGGTGATCAGATGTCCTTGATTGTTTCCTCTCTGTTGTTTTGCTGTTGTAAATGCTGGACCACTCTCACAACCACCATGTCAGGCGACACAGAGAAGCCATTGAAATCCACAAAAAGCATGTGGACAATTTCAACAGAAAGGAGGAAACCATAAAAATGAACAAAATCTGGCTCCCAGTATTAAAAAAAAATCTAAAATTACAACAGCAAAACAACAGAGAGGAAACAAATCATCAAATGCTAATCAAGGTGGTCAGTTGAAACATTCACACCTCGCTCCAACAGACAAGAGTCCTTTGTCCCACCCTGATTATTCCACAGCTATATTGTAAGGGTTCACGGGTTTAGGGTGCGGGGTCCCTTTTCGAAGAAATCCACAGAGTCCAATTGGTTCATGTAATACACCATTTATTCAAGTTTTTTTTTTTTGTTGTGTCAGGAGCAACCGCTCCTGTTGTGAGAGAATTGGCCGTCTGCAAGGACGTTGCCAGGGGACGCCTGGATGACTTTTGATGTTTTATCATCATTGTGGGAGGCTTCTCATGTCCCCGCATGAGGAGCTGGAGCTAATAGAGGGAGCTCATCCGCCTCTCCCCGGATTCGAACCTCAAGCTGATCAGCATGAGACGGACAGTCATCACTTCTGTATGAGCTTTCAAAGACTGCTGCCCCCTCCTCTGTTTCTGCTGACCTTTATACTCAAGTAATAGCTCATGGAAAGAACTCTTTTTCCATCCCCCCCCCTTGACTTTTTGATGGAAAGTACCTTCTTGTACCTGCAGACTCTGCGCTTAACCACAACCTTTGGCTTAACCGCAACACAACTTCCTATGTAAGCTTGAACTTTGTATGTATGATTTCCTAGTTCCAACAGACCTCACTACCTCTGAGGATGCGAAATGTCAGGAGAGAATGCCTCTAGAACATGGCCATATAGCACGAAAAAACCTACAACAACCCAATATATATATATCTTACTTGAAAGGAAACTTCCCAAGCCTCCACTGGGATAAGAATCTTACAATATTTTCTCCTCTCAAAGCTCTTAACAAGCAATGTGTATTTATTCAAAGGTGACCTAATTGTCCATTTGTCGTAATCGTTCTCTTCTTTCCGGCAACGTGTTTTTAATCACTCAACGCTATTATGGCTCAGTGTATATTAATATTAATAAGCTTTTAAAGAAACCAATACATCACAACCGGACTCGAGGGAGGGAGGGAGGGCTGAATTGCGACTTATTTGAATGTGACGACAATGTTTTCTCTCCTTCTAGTGGAGGCGATGAAGAGAGTGGAGGAGATCAAGCAGAAGCGTCAAGCCAAGTTCATCCTGAACAGGTACTGATTATGTTTTAGTGTTTGCGTATTTGTATATTTTAAATTGTATGGCAATGCTTTTATGTAAAGCTGCTTTGAGTCTTTGGGAGAGATAAGGCGGGTTATTATTATTATTATTATTAATAATAATAATAATAATAAATCTATTTATTGTATTGTCGAAGGCTTTCATGGCTGGAATCACTCAGTTCTTGTGGGTTTTTTCGGGCTATAGGGCCATGTTCTAGAAGCATTTCTCCTGACGTTTCGCCTGCATCTATGGCAAGCATCCTCAGAGCTGACCTCACTTCTGAGGATGCTTGCCATAGATGCAGGCGAAACGTCAGGAGAAATGCTTCTAGAACATGGCCCTATAGCCCGAAAAAACCCACAAGGACTGAGAAATTTATTTATTATTTATTTATTATATGCCGCCACTCCCCTGGGGCTCGGAGCAGCTTACAAGAATGGCTAAATTCTAACACAATTCAAAAACAATTTAAAATAATTTAAAAACATCAATATCAAAGATCTAAAGCCCGTTGAAACAGGTCTGTCTTCCATGCCCTGCGGAAAGCTGATAAGTCCCGCAAGGCACAGACTTCAGGTGGCAGAGTATTCCAGAGTGATGGTGCCACTGCTGTGAAGGCTCTGCATCTGCTTGCTGTTAGACACAAGGTCTCGACACTGGGGACTTCCAATAGATCCTCAGAACGGAGGGATCTCTGGATTACTGCAATGCGCTCTACGTGGGGCTGCCCTTGAAGACGGCTCGGAAACTTCAATTGGTCCAGCGGGCAGCAGCCAGGATGTTAACCGGGGCCCATTATCAAGAGAGGTCTACCCCTCTGTTTAAGGAGCTCCACTGGCTGCCATTTATTTTCCGAGCCCAATTCAAGGTGCAGGTGCTCACCTACAAAGCCCTGAACGGTTTGGGACCATCCTACCTGCGTGACCGCATCTCCATCTACGAACCCACACGCTCACTCCGATCATCTGGGGAGGCCCTGCTCGTGATCCCACCCACGTCGCAAGCGCGTTTGGTGGGGACACGGGACAGGGCTTTCTCTGTGGCGGCCCCCCGACTTTGGAATGCCCTCCCAAAAGATCTCTGTCAGGCCCCTACCTTAGCAGTTTTCAGAAGGAACCTAAAAACCTGGCTGTTCCGATGTGCCTTCCCAGATTAGGAATTTCCCAAGTCCTAGAAGCACCTTAGCACAACCGATGTTACTGCACACCGCACCTTTTTAATCCATGTTCCTCCTGCCATCTCAGCATTTTAACCCCTGTACCCCATTGCGCCGGCCGAACCAGTTTTAATTGTGTCCTGAGGTAGTTATTGTTGTTATTTTGCTTGATTGTTTTGATTTGCTTTGTTTATTATTGTGTTATGTTTTATTGTATTGTGTTTTGAGGCTCTGGCCTGTGTAAGCCGCATCGAGTCCTGCGGGAGATGCTAGCGGGGTACAAATAAAGTTAATAATAATAATAATAATCTCTGGGGTTGGGAGGGGGTGAGGCGGTCCCTCAGGTAAATCGGCCCCAGACCGTGCAAGGCCTTGAAGGTGAGTCCCATCCCTTTGAAAGTGATCTGGTGCTCAATGGGTAAGATTGGGGTGATGTGGCATCTCATTGGAATTCCCGCAAGAAGCCGAGCAGCTGCATTTTGTACCAACTTGAGCTTCCGGATCACCGACAGAGGAAGGCCAATGTAGAGGGCGTTACAGTAGTCCAGTCTTGAGATGACCGTAGCCTGTATCAACATAGCGAGGTCGTCCCTGGACAGGGAGGGGGCCAGCCGTCTAGCCTGCCGCAGGTGAAAGGAAGAGTGCGGTTCTGCTCACGGCGGAGAGAGACCTGGGCCTCCATCGTCAGCAGAGGGTCCAAAAGGACTCCCAGGCTCTTGACCAATGAGGACGGGCGTAGCGCCTTGCCATCCAGGGTAGGCAGCTGGATATCCCCACTGCCCGGTCGACCCAGCCAGAGGATCTCCGTATTTGCCGGATTCACCCTCAACCTGCTGGCACGCAGCCATCCAGTCACGGCCTCGAGGCACTGAGGGAAACAATCGGGTACAGACAGGGGTGGCTCATCCATCCTCAGCACCAGCTGAGTGTCATCGGCGTACTGGTCACACTCCAGCCCAAAACCTTGGACCAGCTGAGCAAGTGGTCGCATAGAGATGTTAAACAACAGAGGGGAGAGAATGGCTCCCTGAGGAGGAACCCCACAAGAGAGAGAGGGGGGACCTCTCAGAGACCAGGCCTCCCCTCTCCACTCGCTGTCCACGCTTGTGAAGGAAGGAGGGGAGCCAATTCAAAGCTCTCCCCCTGACTCCAACAGCAGCAAGGCTGTAATATGTAATATGCTGTTGGGCTTGGCCTCATGTAAGCCGCCCCAAGTCCCCATTGGGGAGATGCTAGTCCAGCGCGCGGCAGCCATGTTACTAACAGGAGCGGGACGCAGGGAGCATACAACGCCCTTGTTGTCCCAGCTCCACTGGCTGCCGATCTGCTACCGGGCCCAATTCAAGGTGCTGGTGTTGGCCTACAAAGCCCTAAACGGTTCCGGCCCAAAATACCTTTCTGACCGCCTCTCGACCTATGAGCCCACGAGGACTTTGAGATCATCTGGGGAGGCCCTTCTCTCGATCCCGCCTGCCTCACAGGCACGTCTGGCGGGGACGAGAGATAGGGCCTTCTCGGTGGTGGCCCCCCGGCTGTGGAACGCCCTCCCTGTAGACATCAGACAGGCGCCCTCCCTTATGGCATTCCACAAGAGTCTAAAGACATGGTTATTTGAGAAGGCGTTTGACTAAGTGCTACAACTATTGGTAATGACAATCGGAACGGAATATGGATAACGAGTTTGGTTTATGATTCTACAATGAGACGGCGCGGATGATTTAGTGTAATGGTATTATTGATTGTTATGTTGATTTTGTTGTGATATTGTCTATTGTAAACTGTTTTTATACGTTGTACACCGCTGTGAGTCGCCCTAGGGCTGAGAACGGCGGTCAACAAATGCAGTAAATAAATAAATAAATAAATAAATAAATAAATAAAATGGTGGCGGGGTATTAAATAAAGATTATTATTATTATTATTATTATTATTATTATTATGTATTTTACTGTGTTGTTATTGTGTTTTGGTTTTACTCTATTGTAATATGCTGTATTATTGCAATATACTTTATTGATTGTAGGTGAACTATAAATCCCAGCAACTACAACTCCCAAATGACAAAATCAATCCTCCCATCCCAACCCCACCAGTATTCAAATGTGGGCATATCGGGTATTTGTGCCAAATTTGGTCCAGTGAATGAGAATACATCCTGCAGATCAGATATTTACATAACGATTCATAACAGGAGCAAAATTACAATTATGAAGTAGCAACGAATATAATTTAATGTTTGGGGGGTCACCACAACATGAGGAACTGTACTAAGGGGTCGCGGCATTAGGAACGTTGAGAACAACTGTCTTAATGGGTAGTTGAGCATGTCCTCTTCTTCTTCCTTGTCTCCCCTCACTTCAGGTTAAAGAAGGGCAAAGAGCTGCAGAAGGCCCAGGACATCAAGGAGGTCAAGCAGAACATCCACCTCATCCGGGCTCCACATGCAGGTAGGTAGACTTTGCGGGGAGGATGCATTTAGGTACTCCGTGATGCCTGGGTTAGGTCATTTGTAACCCTATATATTACAAAAAGGCACTCCCTGCTTTTATTTTTATGAACGCTCCCATTAGAAAATGTGGGTGAACTACAATTCCCAAAAATCGTATGTTAATTCCCCCCCCTCCCCCCCAAAAAAACCCCCATGCTGGGTCCGTGTGCCAAGTTTGATCCAGATCTGTTGTTGGCTGGGTCCAGGATGTGGGTGAACTACAGTTCCCAGAATATAAGGTCAGGCACCCCCGAACTCTGCCGGTATTCAAAGCTGGCCATATTGGTCTGTATTTATGTATTTACTAGCCGTTCCCTGCCACGCGTTGCTGTGGCTCACATGTCGAATCGCCGTTCCAGTCATTGTCTTTCCAAAATGCTGCATACGTTTACTTCTACTGTCCGAAGGCCTGCTCCCAAAACCATGATTTTAATTTTTTTCTAAAAAACAGGAGGGAGGGAGCGGATCTCACCTCATTTGGGAGTGTGTTCCATAAGTAGGGGGCCACAGCCAAGAAGGCCCTGTCTCTAGTCTCCGCCAGGCGCATCTGTGCTGTTGACGGGAGCAAGAGCAGGGCCTCCCCAGATGATCTTAGGTTACGAGATGGGACATAGGGGTGGATGCGTTCAGGTACTTGGCCTGATTACATTCAGGGAAGGAAAAGCATTGAGCAATATGTTTTATAGCAGTGTTTCTCAACCTGGGGGTCGGGACCTCTGGGGGGGTCACGAGGGGGTGTCAGAGGGGTCGCCGAAGACAATTAGAAAACACAGTATCTTTTGTTGGTCGTGGGGGTTCCATGTGGGAAGTTTGACCCAATTCTGTCATTGGTGGGGTTCAGAATGCTCTGTGATTGTTGGTGAACTATAAATCCCAGCAACTACAACTCCCAAATGTCAAGATTCTATTTCCCCCAAACTTCACCAGTGTTCACATTTGGACATATTGAGTATTCGTGTAGAGTTTGGTCCAGATCCATCCTTGTTTGAGTCCACAGTGATCTCTGGATGGAGGTGAACTACAACTCCAAAACCAAAGGACACTGCCCACCAAACCCTTCCATTATTTTCTGTTGGTCATGGGAGTTCTGTGTGCCAAGTTTGGTTCAATTCCATCGTTGGTGGGGTTCAGAATGCTCTGTGATTGTAGGTGAACTATAAATCCCAGCAACTACAACTCCCAAATGTCAAGATTCTATTTCCCCCAAACTCCACCAGTGTTCACATTTGGGCAGATTGAGTATTCGTGTAGAGTTTGGTCCAGATCCATCCTTGTTTGAGTCCACAGTGATCTCTGGATGGAGGTGAACTACAACTCCAAAACCAAAGGACACTGCCCACCAAACCCTTCCATTATTTTCTGTTGGTCATGGGAGTTCTGTGTGCCAAGTTTGGTTCAATTCCATCGTTGGTGGGGTTCAGAATGCTCTGTGATTGTAGGTGAACTATAAATCCCAGCAACTACAACTCCCAAATGTCGAGATTCTTTTTTCCCCAAACTCCACCAGTGTTCACATTTGGGCATATTGAGTATCCGTGTAGAGTTTGGTCCAGATCCATCATTGTTTGAGTCCATAGTGATCTGTTGATGTAGGCGAACTATAACTCCAAAACCAAAAGACACTGCCCACCAAACCCTTCCAGTATTTTCTGTTGGTCAAGGGAGAACTGTGTGCCAAGTTTGGTTCAATTCCATCGTTGGTGGGGTTCAGAATGCTCTTTGATTGTAGGTGAACTATAATTCCCAGCAACTACAACTCCCAAATGTCAAGATTCTATTTCCTCCAAACTCCACCAGTCTTCACATTTAGGCCTATTGAGTATTCGTGTAGAGTTTGGTCCAGATCCATCATTGTTTGAGTCCACAGTGCTCTCTGGATGTAGGCGAACTACAACTCCAAAACCAAAGGAACTATAAATCCCAGCAACTACAACTCCCAAATGACAAAATCAATGTTTTTTTTAGTGACGGTCCCTCCCTAGGTTAGTAGGTGTCTTGTGGCCAAATTTGGCGGCAATTCATCCAGCAGATTTTGAGTGATGATGTCACTCAAAACGCACAGAACATTTATATATATATAGATAGATAGCGAGAGAGAGTTTCTGGGATCCTTGTACCTGTTTCCCGGTTTTCCCGGGAATTTTTGAGAAGTGCTGGAGATTGTTTACATTGGAGAACGGCGTCTTTAACCTTCCTTTCTTGTTGTTTCCAAAGGCAAAGCCAAGGAGCTGGAAGAGAAGATGGTCCAACAGTTACAGGACACGGTGGAGATGGAAGATGCCTCCTAGGAAACCTCCGTCTCTCTCGGTTGTCTTTGCGTCCTGGCCAGCCATTGCTTCTGTGCTTCCAACTGGATGCTGTTGACTCTGTTCTGGGGGGCCGACCGTTGGGTAAGAGAACGATACATGTGCAGGCGGGACGGAGAAGGAAGCTTCCTCTGAAAGTTTGGAGACCTGTCCACTTCCTACTTCGAGCAGGCCAAATAGCACATGAAATAAAACCGCTCTGTGAAAAAAAACACAAGCCTGGTGCCTGCTTATTTATTATTTACTAGCCGTCCCCTGCCAGGCGTTGCTGTGGCCCAGTCTGTTGATGTGGAAAATCAAGTAATGAGAAAGTATTGGTTTCTAATATACGTAATTCCTTTCTGCTTGTGAGTAAACGGTATTTCTTCTTGTTTCTTTGTCAGTGTTGATGTGGAGAGTGTCTGGTTTGCCCACTCTGAAACATGCAACATATCATTGTCCTTCTTTAAGGGTCCCTTTCCAATCTAGGATACTATATCTCTGTGTGTGTGTGAGAATCATATATATCTATTAGGGCTGGGCAACCACGGAAAAATTTGTTTCTAAACTCAATTCATTTTTTGGGTTTTTTTGCGTTTCGATATTTAAAAGAATTCCGAAATTTTTCTTTAAAAAAGTTCGATATTTACGAAATTTCGTAAAATTACGAAACAAATACGAAACGAATACGAATCGATTCGTTAATGGCGGACGCGACCGCGCAATACGCTAAAAAAACTCCATATGGGACAGGGGGAACTTCTGAAGCTTCCCTCTCCCTCTGTTGTTGACTGTTGGTGTGATAATTATATTTTTTCACTGATAAAACAAACAACAACTATAAAACTTTCACCAGACATGCGGAAATAATAACGAAACGATTTCAAAACAATTACGAAACAATTACGAAACGAATTGAAAAATTCGTTTCGATTTTTAGTTGCTCCTGAATGATTCAATATCGCTTCGTTATAAAAAAAATAACGAATTAATAACGAATTACAAAATTAACGAACGAAACCGCCCAGCCCTAGTGGAAAATAAAGTAATGAGAAAGTGTTGGTTTCTAATATACGTAATTCCTTTCTGCTTGTGAGTAAACAGTATTTCTTGTTGTTCCTTTGTCAGTGTTGATGTGGAGAGTGTCTGGTTTGCCTACTCTGGAACAGGCAACATATCATTGTCCTTCTTTAGGGGTCTCTTTCAAATCTGTGATACTATATCTATGTGTGTGTGAGAGAATCATATCTATCTATATATTGATGACTGGATGGCTCTTTCTCAGGAGGGCTCTGGTTACATTTTCTTGCCCTGGTGAAGAGAGTTGGACTGGATGGCCTTAAGTATTTTCTGTTGGTCATGGGGGGTTCTGTGTGGGAAACTTGCCCCAATTCTGTCATTGGTGGGGTTCAGAATGCTCCTTGATTGTAGGTGGACTATAGATCCCAGTAACTAAAACTCGCAAATGTCAAGGTCTATTTCCTCCAAACTCCATCTGTATTTATATTTGGGCATATTGAATATTTGTGCCAAGTTTGGCCCAGATCCATCATTGTTTGAGTCCACAGTGCTCTCAGGATATAGGTGAACTACAACTCCCAAACTCAAGGTCAATGCCCACCAAACCCCTCCAGTGTGTTCTGTTGGTCATGGGAGTCCTGTGTGCCAAGTTTGGATCAATTCCATCAGTGGTGGAGTTCAGAATGCTCTTTGATTATAGGTGAACTATAAATTGCAGCAACTACAACTCTCAAATGTCAAAGTCTATTTCCCTTAAACTCCTTCTGTGTTCATATTTGGACATATGGAATATTCATGCCAAGTTTGGTCCAGATCCGTCATTGTTTGAGTCCACAGTGCTCTCTGGATGTGGGTGAACTACAACTCCAAAACTCAAGGTCAATGTTTAGGACAGTGGTTTTCAACCTGGGGGTCGGGACCGTGAGGGGGTGTCAGAGGGTTCACATTTGGGCATATTGAGTATTTGTGCCAAGTTTGGTCCAGATCCATCATTGTTTGAGTCCTCAGTGCTCTCAGGATGTAGGTGAACTACAACTCCCAACTTAAGGTCAGTGCCCACCAAACCCTTCCAGTATTTTGTCTTGGTCATAGAAGTTCTGTGTGCCATGTTTGGTTCTATTCCATCATTGGTGGGAGTTCAGGATACTCTTTGATTTAGGGTGAACTATAAATCCCAGTAAGTACAAATCCCAAATGTCAAGGTCTATTTCCCTTAAACTCCATCTCTGTTCATATTTGGGCATATGGAATATTCGTGCCAGGGTTGGTCCAGATCCATCATTGTTTGAGTCCACAGCACTCTCTAGATGTAGGTGAACTAGAACTCCCAAACTCAAGGTCAATGCCCACCAAACCCTTCCAGTATGTTATGTTGATCATGGGAGTCCTGTGAGCCAAGTTTGGTTCAATTCCATCGTTGGTGGAGTTCAGAATGCTCTTTGATTGTAGGTAAACTATAAATCCCAGCAACTACAACTCCCAAATGACAAAATCCTAATTTTTTGAGTGATGGTCACTCCTTGTGTTGTGAGACGTTTTGTTGCCAAATTTGGTGTGATTTCGTTCATTGGTTCTTTTGCTTTAAAGGTACTCATTATGCACAGAGCATTTTATATATATATAGATTAGAATTCCAATAGGAAGCGAGGGTTTGGTTTAGGCTGATGAGATAGGATTGTTGTTGTTGTTGTGTGCTTTCAAGTAGCCTCATAGGAAACCTGCTACAAAACAGGAGCTTCTTTGTTGAGTTCCAGGGCCAGAGAAGCAAAAGTCGGAAACAGAAGAACGGCCTGCCTCAGGGGAGCGTGCTCGCTCCATCCATGTTCAACATCTACACCAATGACCAGCCACTGCCAGAAGGGACAGAGAGATTCATCTATGCTGATGATCGTGCCATCACCACTCAAGCAGGGAGCTTTGAGACTGTAGAACAGAAGCTCTCCGAAGGTCTAGGTGCTCTTACTGCCTATTACAGGGAAAACCAGCTGATCCCTAATCCATCTAAAACACAGACATGTGCCTTTCATCTCAAGAACAGAGAAGCATCCCGAGCTCTGAAGATCACCTGGGAAGGAATCCCACGGGAGCATTGGAGCCAACCCAAATACCTGGGAGTCACTCTGGACCGTGCCTGACCTACAAGAAGCACTGCTTGAACATCAAGCAAAAAGTGGGCGCTAGAAACAACATCATACGAAAGCTGACTGGCACAACCTGGGGATCACTACCAGACACAGTGAAGACATCTGCCCTTGCGCTTTGCTACTCTGCTGCTGAGTATGCATGCCCAGTGTGGAACACATCTCACCACGATAAAACAGTGGATGTGGCTCTGAATGAGACATGCCGCATTATCACGGGGTGTCTGCGCCCTACACCACGGGAGAAATGACACTGCTTAGCCGGTATTGCACCACCTGACATCCGCCGGGAAGGAGCAGCCAATAGTGAAAGGACCAAGGCAGAGACATCTCCAGCTCATCCCCTGTTTGGGTATCAGCCAGCACATCAACGACTTAAATCTAGAAATAGTTTTCTAAGATCTACAGAGACACTCGCCGGAACACCTCAGCAAGCAAGAGTCCAAAAGTGGCAGGCTCAAACCCAGAACTGATACCAAATGAGAGACTCCCCCCTGGGCACACAGAGGACTGGGCGACTTGGAAGGTGCTGAACAGACTGCGCTCGGGCACCACGAGATGCAGAGCCAACCTCAAGAAATGGGGCCACAAAGTGGAATCCTCGACATGCGAGTGCGGAGAAGAGTCAACCACTGACCACCTGCTGCAATGCACCCTGAGCCCTGCCACATGCGCAATGGAGGACCTTCTTGCGGCAACACCAGAGGCACTCCAAGGGGACAGAGACTGCTCAAAGGACATTTAATCCACTACCAAGCTCACAAGTTTTGTATTTGTCCGTTTGTTTGCTTTGTTCTGTTAGAAATGTAATATAATGGACTGCTTGCTCTGACACAACAATTAAAAACAGCCGCGTAGGGTGCTGAGAAGTATCACGACAAAATGGAGATCTGAACCCGGTCTCCCTTGGCCCGAGACATCATCACAAAGGCTATTCCCTTTCCATTTTTGAGGCGTAATCCAGAAAGCGGGCAGGGAAGGGAGGAAGGAAAGCGGCAGAGAGAAAGAGGCCTTTGGCGAAGCTGGCAGAAAACACGACGCAAGGAGAGAGCGTGAAATAACTCATTTTGGGCAACCAGGGAGCCTGGAAAATGCCATTTAGGAGCAAGCGCGTTGTATCTGCAATCCATCTTTGTGCAAATTAATTTGTTTTCAAGGCCCTATTAAGGGTGTCGGTGCAGCTCGATAATCCTAATCCAGTTGGGAAAGCAGAGCAAGAGCAGCAGCTGCCTGGGTCGCGAGAGGAGAAGGGCCATCCATTCCTTTCTATGGCATGTGCCTTCTCCTTTCCATGGCCTAGACCAGGGGACCTCAAACTACAGCCCGCAGGCCAGATACGGCCCTCCAAGGTCATTTACTCGGCCCTCGCTCAGGGTCAACCTAAGCCTGAAGCGACTTATTTATTTATTTGTCGTGTCAGAGCAGCAAGTCCATTATATTACATTTCTAACAGAACAAAGCAAACAAACAGAAAAATACACAACTTATAGAATCATAGAATCATAGAATCATAGAGTTGGAAGAGACCTCATGGGCCATCCAGTCCAACCCCATTCTGCCAAGAAGCAGGAATATTGCATTCAAATCACCCCTGACAAATGGCCATCCAGCCTCTGCTTAAAAGCTTCCAAAGAAGGAGCCTCCACCACACTCCGGGGCAGAGAGTTCCACTGCTGAACGGCTCTCACAGTCAGGAAGTTCTTCCTAATGTTCAGATGGAATCTCCTCTCTTGTAGTTTGAAGCCATTGTTCCGCGTCCTAGTCTCCAAGGAAGCAGAAAACAAGCTTGCTCCCTCCTCCCTGTGGCTTCCTCTCACATATTTATACATGGCTATCATATCTCCTCTCAGCATTCTCTTCTTCAGGCTAAACATGCCCAGTTCCCTAAGCCGCTCCTCATAGGGCTTGTTCTCCAGACCCTTGATCATTTTAGTCGCCCTCCTCTGGACACTTTCCAGCTTGTCAACATCTCTCTTGAATTGTGGTGCCCAGAATTGGACACAATATTCCAGATGTGGTCTAACCAAAGCAGAATAGAGGGGTAGCATTACTTCCTTAGATCTAGACACTATGCTCCTATTGATGCAGGCCAAAATCCCATTGGCTTTTTTTGCCGCCACATCACATTGTTGGCTCATGTTTAACTTGTTGTCCACGAGGACTCCAAGATCTTTTTCACATGTACTGCTCTCGAGCCAGGCGTCACCCATTCTGTATCTTTGCATTTCATTTTTTCTGCCAAAGTGGAGTATCTTGCATTTGTCACTGTTGAACTTCATTTTGTTAGTTTTGGCCCATCTCTCTAATCTGTCAAGATCGTTTTGAATTCTGCTCCTGTCCTCTGGACTATTGGCTATCCCTCCCAATTTGGTGTTGTCTGCAAACTTGATGATCATGCCTTCT
Source organism: Anolis sagrei (assembly GCF_037176765.1). Classification (NCBI taxonomy): domain Eukaryota; kingdom Metazoa; phylum Chordata; class Lepidosauria; order Squamata; family Anolidae; genus Anolis; species Anolis sagrei. Next base: position 1,739,852 of record NC_090029.1, read on the forward strand.
AGCCCTTCATCTAAGTCATTAATAAAGATGTTGAACAGGACCGGGCCCAGGACGGAACCCTGCGGCACTCCGCTCGTCACTTCTTTCCAAGATGAAGAGGAAGCATTAGTGAGCACTCTCTGTGTTCGTCCACTTAACCAATTCCAGATCCACCTCACCGTAGTTTTGCCTAGCCCACATTGGACTAGTTTCCTTGCCAGAAGGTCATGGGGGACCTTGTCAAAGAAGGCCTTCCTGAAATCCAGGTACGCTACATCCACGGCATTCCCCGCATCTACCCAGCTTGTAGCTCTATCGAAGAAAGAGATCCGATGAGTCTGGCATGACTTGTTTTTGATCAATCCATGTTGACTATTAGCGATGACTGCATTTGTTTCTAAGTGTTTGCAGACCACTTCCTTAACAATCTTTTCCAGAATCTTGCCCGGTATCGACGTGAGGCTGATCGGACGGTAGTTGTTTGGGTCATCCTTTTTTCCCTTCTTGAAGATTGGGACCACATTGGCCCTCCTCCAATCTGCTGGAACTTCTCCCGTTCTCCAAGAACTCTCAAAGATGGTTGCCAATGGTTCCGAAATGACTTCCGCTAGTTCCTTCAATACTCTGGGGTGTAGTTGATCTGGCCCCGGGGACTTGAACTCATTAACTTGTGAGTTTGGTAGTGGGTTAAATGTCCTTTGAGCAGTCTCTGTCCCCTTGGAGTGCCTTTGGTGTTGCCGCAAGGAGGTCCTCCCTTGTGCATCATGTGGCTGGGCTCAGGGTACATTGCAGCAGGTGGTCAGGGGTTGTCTGGAGTGTCAGTCACTCCAGACAAGACAAAAAAAAAGTGTGGTGAGATGAGTTCCACACTGGGCATGCGTACTCAGCAGCAGAGTAGCACAGCGCAAGGGCAGATGTCTTCACTGTATCTGGTTGTGATCCCCAGGTTGTGCCAGTCAGCTTTCCTATGATATTGTTTCTGGCACCCACTTTTTGCTTGATGTTCAGGCAGTGCGTCTTGTAGGTCAGTCGTTGGCGTGCTGGCTGATACCCAAACAGGGGATGATGCCTTCACTGTGTCTGGTTGTGATCCCCAGGTTGTGGCAGTCAGCTTTCGATTGATATTGTTTCTGGCACCCTCTTTTTGCTTGATGTTCAGGCTGTGCTTCTTGTAGGTCAGTCGTTGGCGTGCTGGCTGATACCCAAACAGGGGATGATGCCTTCACTGTGTCTGGTTGTGATCCCCAGGTTGTGCCAGTCAGCTTTCGTATGATATTGTTTCTAGCACCCACTTTTGGCTTGATGTTCAGGCTGTGCTTCTTGTAGGTCAGTCGTTGGCGTGCTGGCTGATACCCAAACAGGGGATGATGCCTTCTCTGTGTCTGGTTGTGATCCCCAGGTTGTGCCAGTCAGCTTTCGTATGATATTGTTTCTAGCACCCACTTTTTGCTTGATGTTCAGGCTGTGCTTCTTGTAGGTCAGTCGTTGGCGTGCTGGCTGATACCCAAACAGGGGATGATGCCTTCACTGTGTCTGGTTGTGATCCCCAGGTTGTGCCAGTCAGCTTTCGTATGATATTGTTTCTAGCACCCACTTTTGGCTTGATGTTCAGGCTGTGCTTCTTGTAGGTCAGTCGTTGGCGTGCTGGCTGATACCCAAACAGGGGATGATGCCTTCTCTGTGTCTGGTTGTGATCCCCAGGTTGTGCCAGTCAGCTTTCGTATGATATTGTTTCTATCACCCACTTTTTGCTTGATGTTCAGGCTGTGCTTCTTGTAGGTCAGTCGTTGGCGTGCTGGCTGATACCCAAACAGGGGATGATGCCTTCACTGTGTCTGGTTGTGATCCCCAGGTTGTGCCAGTCAGCTTTCGTATGATATTGATATTGGCTTGCTGGCTGATACCCAAACATTAAGAACAATGGAATGTAAAGACACGCAACCCATCAGCCGCCAAGCAAGAGGCTTCACGCGTCCTTGTGCGACCTCTCATGCAGTTTGTGCCGGATCCCTGCGATTTGTTTCCAGAGCCAGAGCGCAGTTTCCCTGGCATCGGCTTCCCTCCGCTTCTGCGTTTTTCGAGGGGGACGTGAATATTTCATGGCTCTGGAGGAAAGCCTCGCACGGATCAGCTGTTTAATATTTAAAGGGATGACGGGCCGGGTGATGAATCATCGCCGTCGCTCCAGGAATGGGAGGACGGGAACAGCGAGGGGTGGGCAGGGGGCTCCTTCCTTGCCCTGCGGTGCCAGGCTGTCATCCCAATCCAAGCGGAAACAGCAGGCAGAGAGTCAGCCTGACAGGAGAACAGTGTGTCTGCGAGGAAGGCTTCGTCAACAGGAAAGAAGGCAGTGTGCCCCCAGCTAAGGGACCCCCGAAGCAGTCTCCTTTGGAGGGAGGTGGTGGCAGGAGACGGGCACAGAGGAGGGGAGCCACCAAGGATCTCGGCATTCACTCGGAGCCTTGGAGCTGCGGGATGACCGGGAGGGCCAGTCCGTGCCACTTGGGTTCAGCCACTTCTTGGCATGCAAGACACAATGCCAGACGAACATGATCCCAGGAGAAAACATATCATCAAAGGCTTCCACTTCTGGAATCCTAGAATGAAAGAGTTGGAAGAGACCCCCTGGCCTTCAGAAACAAAAGCCATTAGCGGTTACGGAAACCTCCCGCCAAAGACACACTTGCATGGATAAAAGAAGGAAATTTTTATCTCTAGCATCGGAAGATGGCCCACTAGAGTAAAGAATTGTTTGACAAAAGTTTCTGTAAGATAAGGGGAAATCTTCCCCTCTGCTTTTGTTTAAAGACCCCAAATTTTTATCTGTACATCAAGACCTCCTGGGCCATCATCCAGTCCAACCCCATTCTGCCAAGACCAGGAATATTGCATTCAAATCACCCCTGACAGATGGCCATCCAGCCTCTGCTTCAAAGCTTCTAAAGGAGGAGCTTCCACCACACTCCGGGGCAGAGAGTTCCACTGCTGAACAGCTCTCACAGTCAGGAAGTTCTTAAAATCCTAGAATCCTAGAGTTGGAAGAGACCTCCTGGGCCATCATCCAGTCCAACCCCATTCTGCCACGAAGCAGGAATATTGCATTCAAATCACCCCTGACAGATGGCCATCCAGCCTCTGCTTAAAAGCTTCCAAAGAAGGATCTTCCACCACACTCCGGGGCAGAGAGTTCCACTGCTGAACGGCTCTCACAGTCAGGAAGTTCTTAAAATCCTTGAATCCTAGAGTTGGAAGAGACCTCCTGAGCCCTCATCCAGTCCAACCCCTTTCTGCCAAGAAGCAGGAATACTGCATTCAAATCACCCCTGACAGATGGCCAGCCAGCCTCTGTTTCAAAGCTTCCAAAGAAGCCTCCACCACACTCTGGGGCAGAGAGTTCCACTACTGAACGGCTCTCACAGTCATAGAATCCTAGAATCCAAGAGTTGGAAGAGACCTCCTGGACCATCCAGTCCAACCCCATTCTGCCAAGAAGCAGGAATATTGCATTCAAATCACCCCTGACAGATGGCCATCCAGCCTCTGTTTCAAAGCTTCCAAAGAAGGAGCTTCCACCACACTCCGGGGCAGAGAGTTCCACTGCTGAACGGCTCTCACAGTCAGGAAGTTCTTCCTCATATTCAGATGGAATCTCCTCTCTTGTAGTTTGAAGCCATTGTTTCGTGTCCTAGTCTCCATGGAAGCAGTAAACAAGCTTCCAAAGAAGGACACTCCACCACACTCCAGGGCAGAGAGTTCCACTGTTGAACGGCACTCACAGTCAGGAAGTTCTTAAAATCCTAGAATCCTAGAGTTGGAAGAGACCTCCTGGACCATCCAGTCCAACCCCATTCTGCCAAGAAGCAGGAATATTGCATTCAAATCACCCCTGACAGATGGCCACCCAGCCTCTGCTTAAAAGCTTCCAAAGAAGGAGCTTCCACCACACTCCGGGGCAGAGAGTTCCACTGCTGAACGGCTCTCACAGTCAGGTTCTTCCTCTCTTGGAGTTTGAAGCCATGGCTCCATTGCATCCCAGTCTCCAGGGAAGCAGAAAACAAGCTTGCTCCCTCCTCCCCCCTGTGGCTTCCTCTCACATATTTATACATGGCTATCATATCTCCTCTCAGCCTTCTCCTCTTCAGGCTAAACATGCCCAGCTCCTTAAGCCGCTCCTCATAGGGCTTGTTCTCCAGACCTTTTATCATTTTAGTCGCCCTCCTCTGGACACATTCCAGCTTGTCAATATCTCTCTTGAATTGTGGTGCCCAGAATTGGACACAATATTCCAGGAAAGTGGTCTAACCAAAGCGGAATAGAGCATGAGGAGCATGACTTCCCTAGATCTAGACACTAGGCTCCTCTTGATGCCTGAGGCCAGAATCCCATTGGCTTTTTTTGCCGCCACATCACATTCCTGGCTCATGTTCACCTTCCTCCCCATGAGGACTCCAAGATCTTTTCCACACGTCCTGCTCTCGAGCCAGGCCTCCTCATTCCCCATTCTGTCTCTTTGCATTTCGTTTTTCCTGCCCAAGTGGAGTATCTTACATTTGTCCCTGTTGAACTTCATTTTGTGAGTTTTGGCCCATCATCTCTCTAATCTCTAATCGTTTTGAATCCTGCTCCTGTCCTCTGCAGTCTTGGCTCTCCCTCCCAATTTGGTGCCATCTGCAAACTTGATGATCATGCCTTCTAGCCCTTCATTTTTTCTGCCTAAGTGGAGTATCTTGCATTTCTCCTTGTTGAACTTCATTTTGTTAGTTGTGGCCATTCATCTCTCTAATCTGTCAAGATCCCTTTGAATCCTGCTCCTGTCCTCTGGAGTCTTGGCTCTCCCTCCCAATTTGGTGTCATCTGCGAACTTGATGATCATGCCTTCTAGCCCTTCATTTTTCCTGCCTAAGTGGAGTATCTTGCATTTATCCTTGTTGAACTTCATTTTGTTAGTTTTGGCCATTCATCTCTCTAATCTGTCAAGATGGTTTTGAATCCTGCTCCTGTCCTCTGGAGTATTGGCTCTCCCTCCCAATTTGGTGTTGTCGGCAAACTTGATGATCCTGCCTTCTAGCCCTTCATTTTTCCTGCCTAAGTGGAGTATCTTGCATTTATCCTTGTTGAACTTCATTTTGTTAGTTTTGGCCAATCATCTCTCTAATCTGTCAAGATCATTTTGAATCCTGCTCCTGTCCTCTGGAGTATTGGCTCTCCCTCCCAATTTGGTGTTGTCGGCAAACTTGATGATCCTGCCTTCTAGCCCTTCATTTTTCCTGCCTAAGTGGAGTATCTTGCATTTATCCTTGTTGAACTTCATTTTGTTAGTTTTGGCCAATCATCTCTCTAATCTGTCAAGATCATTTTGAATCCTGCTCCTGTCCTCTGGAGTATTGGCTATCCCTCCCCATTTGGTCCCGTCTGCAAACTTGATGATCCTGCCTTCTCGCCCTTCTGGAATCAGAGGTGTTGTTGTGTGGTTCCCAGGTTGTATGGCCAATGTGTTCTTGCAGCATTTTCTCCTTTCTTCATTTCGCCTGCATCTACGTCTGGCATCTTCGTTAGAGCCGATCTGGAGCCCCCGGTGGCACAAGTGGTTAAACCAGGGGTCCTCAAACGTTTTACACAGAGGGCCAGGTCACAGTCCTTCAAACTGTCAGAGGGCCGGATTATAATTTGAAAAAACATGAATGAATTCCTAGGCACACGGCACACATCTTATTTGTAGTGCAAAAACACCTAAAATAATACAATAATTAAAATGAAGAACAATCTTAACAATCATAAACTTATTAGTATTTCAATCACCCACGGATTGAGGTTCTGGGTTTGAACCTGCCACTTTTGGACTCTCGCTTGCTGGGGTGTTCCAGCGAGTGTCTCTGTAGATCTTAGAAAGCTATTTCTTGACTTAAGCCGTTGGTGTGCTGGCCAAACAAGGGATGAGCTGGAGATGTCTCTGCTTTGGTCCTTTCACTATTGGCTGCTCCTTCCCGGCGGATGTCAGGTGGTGCAATACCGGCTAAACAGTGTAATTTCTCCAGTAGTGTAGGGCGCAGACACCCTGTGATAATGCGGTATGTCTCATTTATTTATTTAACGTGTCATCCGAAACCAGATTTCTAACATTTCTAACAGAGCAAAACAAACAGACAGATTAAAAAAAGAAAACACAAATTTTGCAAACTTGGTAGCTGATTAAATGTCCTTTGACCAGTATCTGGCCACGTGGAGTGCCTCTGGTGTTGCCGCAAGAAGGTCCTCCCTTGTGCATCATGTGGCAGGGCTCAGGGTGCATTGCAGCAGGTGGTCAGTGGTTTGCTCTTCTCCGCACTCGCATGTCATGGATTCCACTTTGTGACCCCATTTCTTGAGGTTGGCTCTGCATCTCGTGGTGCCAGAGCACAGTCTGTTCAGCGCCTTCCAAGTCGCCCCGTCTTCTTATGTGTGCCCAGGGGGGAGTCTCTCATCTGATATCACCCACGGATTGAGGTACTGTGTTTGAGGCTGCCACTTTTGGACTCTCGCTTGCTGAGGTGTTCCAGCAAGTGTCTCTGTAGATCTAAGAAAACTCATTAAGGGCCACATCCACTGTTTGAGCGTGGTGAGATGTGTCCCACACTGGGCATGTGCACTCAGCAGCAGAGTAGCACAGCGCAAGGGCAGATGTCTTCACTGTGTCTGGTTGTGATCCCCAGGTTGTGCCAGTCAGCTTTCGTATGATATTGTTTCTAGCACCCACCTTTTGCTTGATGTTCAGGCAGTGCTTCTTGTAGGTCAGAGCACATTCCAGAGTGACTCCTCCCAGGTATTTGGGTGCGCTGCAATGCTCCAGTGGGATTCCTTCTTCAGAGCTCGGGATGCTTGTCTGTTCTTAAGGTGAAAGGCACATGTCTGTGTTTTAGATGGGTTGGGGATCAGCTGGTTTCCCCTGTAATAGGCAGTAAGAGCACCTAGAGCTTCGGTTCAACCATCTCAAAGCGCCCTGCTTGAGTGGTGATGGCATGATCGTCAGCATAGATGAAGCTCTCTGTCCCTTCTAGCAGTGGCTGGTCATTTGTGTAGATGTTGAACATGGATGGAGCAAGCACGCTCCCCTGAGGCAGGCCGTTCTTCTGTTTCCGCCATCTGCTTCTCTGGCCCTGGAACTCAACAAAAAAGCTCCTGTTTTGTAGCAGGTTTCCTATGAGGCAAGTGAGGTGGTCGTCCTTTGAGATACTATACATTTTTCTCAGGAGGAGGTGGTGGTTGACAGTCTCATAGGCTCCTGACAGGTCTATGAAGACAGCTCCTGTGATCTGCTGCCTTTCAAAGCCATCTTCTATGTGCTGAGTCAGGTTCAGCGCTTGCAATGTGCAGCTTTTGCCTTTCCTGAAGCCAGCTTGCTGTGGGATCAGACATGGGTCTATTTTTTCTGTAATTCTATGCAAAATAGGTCTTTCCAGAGCTTTGTAGAGGTGGCACAAATAGGGAGATTGGTCTGTAGCTTTTTGGGTCATGACGGTCTTTGCCTGGCTTCAAGACGGCGATGACTCTTGCTTTCCTCCAGATTTTGGGGATCTGACAGGATGCAGTGCAGTTGTCCATCAGCTCCAGCAGCCAGCGCCTTGCTTTTGGACCAAAGTTCTTGATTTGTTCCATCCGTAGTTCATCCAGGCCAGCTGCTTTGCCATTCTTACATTTATTGAGAGCCATGTCCAATTCAGTAGATTCAAACCCCATTCTGTTTTTTCTATAAAAATGGCATTTATTTCTGTACACGCATGCTTAGCTTGGCGAATGATTGCCGCTTTGCATCCTTTTCAGCTGAATCGCTAATAAATCATCTCGGTGGCGCTTTCTTCAACTTTGGGGAGATTCTTTTTGGGAACTTAGGGAAAATAAATTGCTTAAAATTAGGCTTCTCTTTGCTCACCAACGTAGTGATCCCTCTTTGTTGGGGCCGCAGGGTCTCTCCTCCTGGGGTAGACCCTTCTAAAGTTCCTATCGACTTCAGAAGAACTGACAGGAAGGCAGGAAATACCAGCAGCCTTCAAGGGACCTTCTATAGGCTCCCTCCAACACTTAGGCCTCGGGGCATGTGCAGAGTGCAGTCCCAACATCATCATCTGTGACCAAGATCACTTCTGACGATCCTTCGGGTTCCTCTGGATCAGAGACCAATGCACAGCCTTTTATTTCTGGGCTCGGAGAAAGAAATATGACGCCCGAGGCGCTCCTTTTGCTCCTGGCCCCGTATATTATTTCCCTCTTGTCCTTTGCTACGGGTTTATAGCTGCTGCTGGAACATAAATGGCTATTGATCCGAAGTCGTACAAGGAGGACCGCTTTGGGAGCCAGAGGAGCTTGGCAGCTGCAGCGCCTGGCCTCTTCCTTTCCTTCCTCTCTCTGGCCTCCCCAATTCTGAGGGAACCTTCCTCGTGGCTGATTTATTCACCATCTCAATCCTCAGGGAGATAATTCCCACGGCTGGCCCTCTGCCCCTTCTTCCAGGCAGGGCTTCCAGGTGGAAGGAAGGAAGGAAGGAAGGAAGGAAGGAGAGTGGGAGCTAGGGAAGGAAGGAAGGAGGGAGGAGGGAGGAAGAAAGGAGGGAGGGAGCTAGGCAAGGATGGAGGGAAGGAAGGAAGTTAAGGAAGGAAGGAGGGAGGGAGCTAGGCAAGGAGGGAGGGTAGGAAGGAAGGAAGGTCGGAAGGAGAGAGAAGGAAGGAAGAAAAGAAGGAAGGAAGGAAGGAGGGAGGAAAGGAAGGAGGGAGGGAAGGAAGGAAGGAAGGAAGGAAGGAAGGAAGGAGGGAGGGAGGGAGGGAGGGAGGGAGGAAAGGAAGGAAGGAAGGTAGGAAGGTAGGAAGGAGGGAGGAAAGGAAGGAAGGAAGGAGAGAGGGAGGGAGGGAGCTAGGCAAGGATGGAGGGAAGGAAGGAAGGAAGGTCGGAAGGAGAGAGGGAAGGAAGGAAGGAAAGAAGGTAGGAAGGAAGGAGGGAAGGAAGGAAGGAAGGAAGGAAGGAAGGAAGGAGGGAGGGAGGGAGCTAGGCAAGGATGGAGTGAAGGAAGGAAGGTCGGAAGGAGAGAGGGAAGGAAGGAAGGAAAGAAGGTAGGAAGGAAGGAGGGAAGGAAGGAAGGTAGGAAGGAGGGAGGAAAGGAAGGAAGGAGGGAGGGAGCTAGGCAAGGATGGAGGGAAGGAAGGAAGGAAGGTCGGAAGGAGAGAGGGAAGGAAGGAAGGAAAGAAGGTAGGAAGGAAGGAGGGAAGGAAGGAAGGAAGGTAGGAAGGAGGGAGGAAAGGAAGGAAGGAAGGAGGGAGGGAGCTAGGCAAGGATGGAGGGAAGGAAGGAAGGAAGGTCGGAAGGAGAGAGGGAAGGAAGGAAGGAAGGAGGGAGGGAAGGAAGGAAGGAAAGAGGGAAGGAGGGAGGAGGGAGGAAGAAAGGAGGGAGGGAGCTAGGCAAGGATGGAGGGAAGGAAGGAAGGTCGGAAGGAGAGAGGGAAGGAAGGAGGGAGGGAAGGAAGGAAGGAAGGAAGGAAGGAAGGAAGGAAGGAAAGAGGGAAGGAAGGAAGGAGGGAGGGAGGGAAGGAAGGTAGGAAGGAGGGAGAAAAGGAAGGAAGGAAGGAGGGAGGGAAGGAGGGAGGGAGGGAAGGAGGGAGGGAGGAAGGAAGGAAGGAAGGAAGGAGGGAAGGATTCTATGAATCCATGTGACAAGACCCCCTTCCCCTTGAAAACAGTCCACGATCCCCCTTGGAAGAGGCTGTTGTTGTTGCTGCCGGGAGCAGAGGCAGAGTTCGCTCTGTGCCGTCCGCCCAGAGGATATAAAAAAATTAAACTGATATGTGCTTCTCTCTATGTCTGAGCGAACTGCAGGTGTCTATCTTTGGAAGCTTGAGATATTCAGCAATTGAGACTATTACTGGTTTTAAACATGAAAAAAGGATATTTATTTATACAAAGTCCTTGAAGACTTGGCACAGTTCATCACAGTTTCAAACAAACAGTCAATAAATAAAACTACAGAGATATTCTTTCTTTTCTTTAGTTACAGAGGTAACTCTTTTCTCCAAATGGCAGATAAGATCTTGGAATCTTAACACCCTAACCTTAAGCTGTTGTGGTTTAGGAAAAAGCAGGGTTTTTCCCTATCTATAACTTAAGGTTAGTTCTGGAGACAAAGCAGTGAAGACTCTCTCTATAACTATGTAACTCAATCTTCTCAATTAAGCTTATCTATCTATAATATCTCAATACAGCTCAATATACAATCTACTATCTATATTAACTCAATATAGCTTAATACTGATCTATAATGTATAGTTTTTGCAATGGTTTTCCCAGAGCGACCTGCCTAACGATCAGCACGTCTGAAGTCTTTCCTCTAAACTGAAAAGGCAGGGGAGATTCCAAAATGGAGATCTCTTCCCTGGGAGAAAAGGCGGTCCCTGGACCTTAAAAAAAAACCCTTTCTGAACCAATAGCTGCAAAGGAGGCCTGCAGACTCTGATAGTATTAATGAAGTCGAGCATGCCCCCCCTCCCCCAACAAGGGATGGTGACTTATAGTTCTGCAAAGGACAAAGGTAGGGGTTAAGTCTTGGTCAATTTGCCAAGGCCTTAACAACAATGAGGACCTCATGAGACTTCGGGAATAGCTAGACCTTGGGGTCTCTTCCTCTCTTGAGAGCTGTAGTTTTCCAAGGACCATGGGACCGGCTTCCATCCCAGTGCTGCAGGGCCTTGTGTCTTGGCCCAGTGGAACTCCATAGACTCCCTTTGGTGGCTTTTTGAATTCTGCTACATTCCTGGACTTCACTCTCTTCAAGGACTTGCTCTCTACCCATGAACTTTCTTCAAGACAACTTATGGATTCGTGCTGTGTCCAGATATCGTCTGGTATTATTAATTTTTCTCTGGGGCCCTGGATGGGAAGATACCTGCAAATGATTTCCCTGTGTATAATTTCTATATGATTTTTATGTTTCCTTGTATCCCTGACCCTTTGCCCCTTCTCCCTCCAAAGAAAAATGTAAGGGAACCCCCTGGCCTTCAGAAACAAAAGCCATTAGCGGTTACTGAAACCTCCCACCAAAGACACACTTGCATGGATAAAAGAAGGAGATTCTTATCTCTAGCATCGGGAATGGCCCACTAGAGTAAAGAATTGTTTGACAAAAGTTTCTGCAAGATAAGTGGAAATCTTCCCCTCTGCTTTTGTTTACTTAGCATTAACCTCAGGCTGCCCTAATTGTTCTCCTGTCTCACAGCCAGGAAGGATCTGGATATGTTTACATATGTTGATTCACAACACTCAAAGCAGCCCTGCTTGAGCTTTTTGACTCGCCGGCCACATGGCATTTCCTTTGTTTAAAGATCATCCTGCTGTCGCCACCAGGTGGCAGAGGTCTCCCCATTGGATCCTACGTACCACTGGAGCTTCCTAATTGGTCCAGAGGCACCGGGGGTGGGAGGGCCGCCTCCCAGCTGTTCGCCCATCGCCCAATCATGGCGGGGAACAACAGGGAAGCCGGGGCGGGGAGTTTGAACTCTGCAACTTTGAATTTGCTATAAATATGACTGTATTGGTGTACTCCCCTTATGCTTAGCTTTGGCGAATGATTGCAGCTCTGCATCCGTTTCAGCTGAATCGCATTAAACCTCGATGGCTTTTCTTCAACTGGTGAGACTTTTCATTAGGAAATCAGGGAAAAATATAGGATGCTTCTCTGTCTCGCCAGGGAAAAAGAACTCTTTGGTGAGTCTAATTGGTCTCTGCCTCCTGGCAAAGACCCCTAAATTTTAGCTCTATAACATTAACCTTTAGGGCTCTTGCAAACCTGCAGTAGTCCTGGGAGAAAATGCAAGAGGAAGCAACCTCAAGCAACTTTAAAGTAAGGCAAATCAGGCTCCTGGGAGACGGAACACGCTCCTTGTGCCTTTGCCGCTTGCGCAGTTTCCTCGGGGACCCGGGCGGGAGCTGTGGCTTTGAGAGAGTCAGCAGTTCGTAAGCGGCTCACTCCGAAGAGTGCAAAAACTCTTCCTCGGCTAAAATAATAAATCTCAGGCCGCAATCTGGACCGCCAAACTTCTCAGGTGCTTAGTCTGCATCTTCTGCATCTTCTGTTACAAAAGGAATCGTCAGTCGTTCAGTTTATGGTGGGTTTGAAAAGCAAAGGAAGTGACAGCCGGAGTGACAGGCAAGCGGCTGCCGGAGGGCCCTGAGACGGAAGGAAGGAGGCAGCCAAGCAAGGCCCCAGGGAGGGATATATATCTATATATATACATGTGTGTATGTATGTGTGTGTGTCTGCCTCTGCCACAGAAACCTCGTTCCCGATTAACGTCCGGAACAGCACAAAAGGAAAGGACAAGACAGATTAATACGGGGAGACAGAGAACTTTGCCACATCTCTGGGCACATCACGGGCTGCCCTCCTGATGCACGCCTGCCTGCCGCGGGGAAACAAGGAAGTCGCGGAGTGGGAGCGAGGAACCACTTTGCTTCTCCGACGACGACCCTTTGGGGTCTGCATTTCATGCAAAGGCACCAGAGGAAGTGCCAGAAGCCTTTGCCCGACTGGAAGGATGCCTTCTCAATCTCAGAGACCTTGGGGGATGCCAAAGGTGCTTCCGGTCTGCTCCAAGGTAAAAGGCTCTGGGGCCACTGTGCAGAAGGCCTGGCCTCCCCAGTTCACACCAGGCCAGCCCAAAAGGTTCGTACTGTGTGAAGAAGACCTTCCACAAAGTCCCCCATGACCTTACAGCAACCAAACTACCTCACAAACAGAATGGGAAGGCTTTATTTCTCAAAGCATACAGTGCGGTTACAAAACAAAGTTCCAACTGACAGTTTCTTTCCCTCGAGCCTCCTATCCCTCACCATGGCCCCTCCTCTTATTTGCTCCCATTTCCATGGAAACCCATTTCCTTGTTTCAAGCATGCACAGGCCAGGGCAGACCGTCCTGGGCCCGGTCCTGTTCAACATCTTTATTAATGACTTAGATGGAGGGCTAGGAGGCATGATCATCAAGTTTGCAGACGACACCAAATTGGGAGGGAGAGCCAAGACTCCAGAGGACAGGAGCAGAATTCGATCAGAAAACGATCTTGACAGATTAGAGAGATGATTGGCCAAAACTAACAAAATGAAGTTCAACAGGGACAAATGCAAGATACTCCACTTAGGCAGAAAAAACAAAATGCAGAGACAGAATGGGAGACGATGAGGCCTGGCTCGAGAGCAGGACGTGTGGAAAAGATCTTGGAATCCTTGACAGATTAGAGAGATAAAGGGCCAAAACTAACACAAAGAAGTTCAACAGGGACAAATGCAAGATACTCCACTTAGGCAGAAAAAACGAAATGCAAAGAGACAGAATGGGGGACGATGAGGCCTGGCTCGAGAGCAGGACGTGTGGAAAAGATCTTGGAATCCTTGACAGATTAGAGAGATGATGGGCCAAAACTAACACAATGAAGTTCAACAGGGAAAAATGCAAGATAATCCACTTAGGCAGAAAAAACAAAATGCAGAGACAGAATGGGGGACGATGATGTCTGGCTCGAGAGCAGGACGTGTGGAAAAGATCTTGGAAACCTTGACAGATTAGAGAGATGATGGGCCAGAACTAACACAATGAAGTTCAACAGGGACAAATGCAAGATACTCCACTTAGGCAGAAAAAACGAAATGCAAAGAGACAGAATGGGGGACAATGAGGCGTGGCTCGAGAGCAGTACGTGTGCTTGGAGTCCTCATGGACAACAAGTTAAACATGAGCCAGGAATGTGATGTGGCGGCAAAAAAAACCAATGGGATTTTGGCCTGCATCAATGGGAGCATAGTGTCTAGATCTAGGGAAGTCATGCTCCCCATGCTCTATTCCGCTTTGGTTAGACCACACGTGGAATATTGTGTCCAATTCTGGGCACCACAATTCAAGAGAGATATTGACAAGCTGGAATGTGTCCAGAGGAGGGTGACTAAAATGATCAAGGGTCTGGAGAACAAGCCCTATGAGGAGCGGATTAAGGAGCTGGGCATGTTTAGCCTGAAGAAGAGAAGGCTGAGAGGAGATATGATAGAAATGTATAAATATGTGAGAGGAAGCCACAGGAGGGAGCAAGCTTCCATGGAGATTAGGACAAGGAACAAGGGCTTCAAACTACAAGAAAGGAGATTCCACCTGAACATGAGGAAGAACTTCCTGACTGTGAGAGCCGTTCAGCAGTGGAACTCTCTGCCCCGGAGTGTGGTGGAGGCTCCTTCTTTGGAAGCTTTGAAACAGAGGCTGGATGGCCATCTGTCAGGGGTGATTTGAATGCAATATTCCTGCTTCTTGGCAGAATGGGGTTGGACTGGATGATGGCCCAGGAGGTCTCTTCCAACTCTTTGATTCTAGGATTCTAGGATTCTAGGATTCTATGATTCTGGATGATCTCCCCCAGCGGCTTCATGTAGATAGTAAATAGCATGGGAGACAGTATAGAACCCTGCGGTCATGGGGAAGGGATCGAACGCGGAGAACGATTGAGCGCTGGCTCTGCTCGCACACCCAGTAGCCGGGTGGAGCAGGAACGAGAGGGGTGAGGCGAGGCTCAAGGGCCCGGCCCCTTTGGGAAGAGGATCGCCCGGCAGCGAGGCACGAAATCCGAGGCTCCCCCCCGGACTGCTAGGGCTGTTGTGAGCTGAGGGGGCACTCCTCAAGTGGCAGTCGAGGGGCATTTACAGAAGCGCCTCTGCGCCCCTGGCAAAAAAAAAGTGTTCTGCGACCACTTACTTCGCGTAATGGACGAGCCGCCCCTGCCTGTATATTAGCTTTCAAGAACAGAGAAGCATCCCGTGCTCTGAAGATCACCTGGGAAGGAATCCTACTGGAGCATTGCAGCGCACCCAAATACCTGGGAGTCACTCTGGACCGTGCTCTGACCTACAAGAAGCACTGCCTGAATATCAAGCAAAAAGTGGGTGCTAGAAACAACATCATACGAAAGCTGACTGGCACAACCTGGGGATCACAACCAGACACAGTGAAGACATTGCCCTTGCGCTGTGCTACTCTGCTGCTGAGTACGCATGCCCCGTGTGGAACTCATCTCACCACGCTAAAACAGTGGATGTGGCTCTTAATGAGACATGCCGCATTATCACGGGGTGTCTGCGCCCTACACCACTGGAGAAATTACACTGCTTAGCCGGTATTGCACCACCTGACATCCGCCGGGAAGTGGCAGCCAATAGTGAAAGGACCAAGGCAGAGACATCTCCAGCTCATCCCCTGTTTGGATATCAGCCAGCACGTCAACGACTTAAATCTAGACATAGTTTTCTAAGATCTACAGAGACACTCGCTGGAACACCTCAGCAAGCGAGAGTCCAAAAGTGGCAGGCCCAAACCCAGAACCTGATACCAGATGAGAGACTCCCCCCTGGGCACACAGAGGACTGGGCGACTTGGAAGGCGCTGAACAGACTGCGCTCGGGCACCACGAGATGCAGAGCCAACCTTCAGAAATGGGACTACAAAGTGGAATCCTCGGCATGCGAGTGTGGAGAAGAGCAAACCACTGACCACCTGCTGAGCAAACCACTGACCACTGACCAAGTCGCCAGATACTGGTCAAAGGACATTTAACCAACTACCAAACTCACAAGTTGTGTATTTTTCTGTCTGTTTGCTTGTTCTGTTAGAAATGTAATATATAATGGACTGGTTGCTCTGACACGACAAATAAATAAATAAAATAAATACTGAGACTAACTAAAAAATGGCTCCTTTCCCTTCCCAATTGCCCTGAACAAGGGGCGGAACCAAAACTTAACGATGATGGACAGGTGGCTTGCCCTATGACTGCAACCAAAGAGTCCCTGAAACCTTGGACTGCAAGCAAACATTTAATACAAAGCAAATAAAGTTGGAGCTCCTGGTACGGCCGTACCAGCACAGTTGCAATGCCGCCAGCTTCGTCAAGGAGAGCCAAGGAAGGCTGGCCGCTCACTCTGGGCTTCCATCCACACTCTTTGTTCCTTGAAAGTGGCAGAGCGGCCAGGCAGTCGGCTCCCGGCCCCTCGAATCCGGCGACTTCTATTATGTCTACAAGAGCCAGGCGGCTCTGCTCTTTCTCCCTGGGAAAATCAATACTTGTCTCCTCTTTTATGCAGCACAAGACAAATCCATTCCTGGCCAAGGCACGGAAGAAGGGACATTAATCAGTTGTTTTGCTCGGTTGAAACCCCGCTCGGAGGCCAGAAACAAATCCTCCGCTGCCTTTGAAAGCGTTTCTGCGGGAGCTGCACACTTTTTTGTACACATTTTGATTGTGATATCTATCTTTATAAAAGTAACAAACAATCTTTGAGATTCAACGATCAAAACACAGGTATTGTTTCCCCAGTCCCACCACCTCCTCATTGCCACCCGTGAACTTCCAACACGACACCATATAATAACAATGTATATAAATAAATGAAAGCGAGGTGGCCATTAGTCTTAGAATTTTTATTTATGAAACTGTGCTCCTTTGAACCGCGGATACGGAAACCCATCGGGTCTCCGTATCCGCGGGTCAACGGATCGCTTTGAAGTTGGTGTCATTCTTCCCCCAGGAGAAGAATGACACCAACTTCGAAGCAATCCGTTGACCCGCGGATACGGAGACCCGATGGGTTTCCGTATCCGCGGTTCAAAGGAGCACTTCGAAGTTGGTGTCATTCTTCCCCCAGGAGAAGAATGACACCAACTTCGAAGCAATCCGTTGACCCGCGGATACGGAGACCCGATGGGTTTCCGTATCCGCGGGTCAACGGATCGCTTCAAAGTCGGTGTCATTCTTCCCCCAGGAGAAGAATGGCACCAACTTCGAAGCCATCCGTTGACCCGCGGATACGGAGACCCGATGGGTTTCCGTATCCGCGGTTCAAAGGAGCACGGTTTCATAAATAAAAATGTCATGTTCGTTTGTGATATTAACAGAACTCAAAAGCCACTGGGGGAATTGACACCAAATTTGGACACAAGACACCTCTCAGGCCAACGAGTGACCAGCACTCATAAAAACACTGAAAAACACAGCAGAAGGGACTTAAAAAACAAAAAAAACCCAACATTACAACACATGTGCAAAACCACATATATACACACATATATGCATACACACACAAAACACATACAAAGAAAGGACGAAGTAAGGGAGAGAAGGCGGGATGGAAAGAGAGCAGGAAGGAAGGAAAGAAGGGTAGAGAAGGAAGGAGGGAGAGAAGAAGGGCAAGAAGGAGGGAAGGACAGAAAGAAGGAAAAAGAAAGGTAGAGAAGGAAGGAGAGAAAGAGGAAGAGAAAGAGGGAGAGAAGAAGGGAAAGGAGGGAAGGAGAGAAGTAAGAAAAAAAGGAAGGGCAGAGAAGGGAGGGAGGAGAGAAAGAGGGAGAGAAAGAGGGATGGAGAGAAGGAAGGAAAGAAAGAAGGGTAGAGAAGGAAGGAAGGAGAGAAGGAGGGAAAGAAGGAGGGAAGGAGAGAAGGAATGAAAGACAGAAGGGTAGAGAAGGAAGGAAGGAGAGAAGGAGGGATAGAATGAAATCAAAAAGTGAAAGAGGGAAGGAAGGAGAGAAGGGATGAAAAAGAGAAAGAGGGAAGGAAGGAAAGAGACAAGACAGGATGGAACCAAAGAGCAAAGGAAGCGAGAAAAGAAACAAGTAGAGAAGGAAGAAAGAAGAAGGGAAAAAAAGAGGGAAGGAAGAGAAAGAAAGAAAGAAGGAGAGAAAGAGGGAGGGAGAAAGAGGGGTTGACCACAGCAATGCGTGGCGGGTACAGCTAGTCTATCTAAATAAAATTCCAAGGAGGCCCCTCAAGTGCTGGACGAGTGCCTGGCTGCTGTGTAGATCTGGATGAGGAGGAGCAAACTGAAGATCAATCCCGACAAGACAGAGGTCCTCCTGGTCAATCGTAAACCGGATCGGGGTATAGGGTGGCAACCTGTGTTGGACGGGGTTACACTCCCCCTGAAGTCACAGGTCCGCAGTTTGGGCGTCCTCTTGGATTCATCACTTACATTTGAGGCTCAGGTGTCAGCGGTGTCTGGGAGGGCTTTTGCACAATTAAGACTTGTGCGCCAACTTCGACCATACCTCGCGAAGGCTGATCTGGCCGGGGTGGTCCATGCCTTGGTCACCTCTAGATTGGATTACTGTAATGCACTCTACGTGGGGCTGCCCTTGAAAACGGCTCAGAAATTCCAACTGGTCCAACGGGCAGCGGCCAGGATGCTAACTGGGGCTCCTTACAGAGAGAGGTCAACCCTCCTGTTCAAGGAGCTCCATTGGCTGCCGTTCATTTTCCGAGCCCAATTCAAGGTGCAGGTGCTTACCTACAAAGCCCTGAACGGTTTGGGACCATCCTACCTGCGTGACCGTATCGCCGTTCATGAACCCACGCGCTCACTTCGTTCCTCCGGAGAGGCCCTGCTCGTGATCCCGCCTGCGTCGCAAGCGCGATTGGTGGGGACACGAGACAGGGCCTTTTTTGTGGTGGCCCCCCGACTCTGGAACACCCTCTCCAAAGATTTTAGACAGGCCCCGACATTGGCAATCTTTAGAAAGAACTTGAAGACCTGGCTGTTCCGATGCGCCTTCCCAGAGTAGGAAATCTCCACTACCAAGTCCCAGAAGCACCTTATCAGAACCAATGACTGCTGCACATCGCACATCGCACTTGCCCTGGAAGCCTTATATACACCTCCTGTCACATCAGCACTTTTAATTCTTGTACCCATTACTTTGGCCTGGCCCAGTTTTTATCATGTTTTAGTGTATTGCTTTTGCCTGTTGTTTATTTGCTTTATCCTGTTTTTAATTGTTCGATTTGCCGAGTTTGTATTGCTATGTTGTGTGTTGAGGCCGTGGCCTGTGAAAGCCGCATCGAATCCTTCGGGAGATGCTAGCGGGGTACAAATAAAGTTTAATAATAATAATAATAATAATAATAATAATAATAATAAGTGCACAGTACACATTGCATTTTGCCAGGGATCTTCTTAGTCCCACTGGAGATGTTGCCATAATCACCATGTCGTCAGCGTAAAGCAGGATGTTAATAGTTAATAGTAGGCCTGGGTAATGCAAAAATTTGTTTCTAAAATCGATTTGTAATTGGGTTTTTTTTTTGTTTCGATATTTAAAATAATTACAAAACTTTCCCAAAAAAAAGTTTCGGTATTTACGAAATTTCGTAAATATTTACAAAACATTTTGTAAAGATGGCGCCCTTTTTTTTTCAATATTTTTTCAATATTTTTTAAATTTAATTATTAATTTAGTAGAATAGGGATTAATTATTATTAATTATTATTAAGGAGGGAAGGCAGGCACTCACTCTGGCGGGCCCTCTCGCTCGCCGCTCGCTCGCCCCTCTCGCTCCAGCAGACAAGAGTTCTTCCTCCCACCCTGAACATTATTCCACAGATATATCAACCCCACTTGCCTAGTTTCCAACAGACCTCACAACCTCTGAGGATGCCTGCCATAGATGTGGGTGAAATGTCAGGAGAGAGTGCTTCCACCCCTCTCGCTCGCCGCTCGCTCGCCCCTCTCGCTCCAGCAGACAAGAGTTCTTCCTCCCACCCTGAACATTATTCCACAGATATATCAACCCCACTTGCCTAGTTTCCAACAGACCTCACAACCTCTGAGGATGCCTGCCATAGATGTGGGTGAAATGTCAGGAGAGAGTTCTTCCGCCCCTCTCGCTCGCCGCTCGCTCGCCCCTCTCGCTCCAGCAGACAAGAGTTCTTCCTCCCACCCTGAACATTATTCCACAGATATATCAACCCCACTTGCCTAGTTTCCCAACAGACCTCACAACCTCTGAGGATGCCTGCCATAGATGTGGGTGAAATGTCAGGAGAGAGTGCTTCCGCCCCTCTCGCTCGCCGCTCGCTCGCCCCTCTCGCTCCAGCAGACAAGAGTTCTTCCTCCCACCCTGAACATTATTCCACAGATATATCAACCCCACTTGCCTAGTTTCCAACAGACCTCACAACCTCTGAGGATGCCTGCCATAGATGTGGGTGAAATGTCAGGAGAGAGTGCTTCCGCCCCTCTCACTCGCCGCTCGCTCGCCCCTCTCGCTCCAGCAGACAAGAGTTCTTCCTCCCACCCTGAACATTATTCCACAGATATATCAACCCCACTTGCCTAGTTTCCCAACAGACCTCACAACCTCTGAGGATGCCTGCCATAGATGTGGGTGAAATGTCAGGAGAGAGTGCTTCCGCCCCTCTCGCTCGCCGCTCGCTCGCCCCTCTCGCTCGCCCCTCTCAGCAAGCATCGGCAGGCGGCCATCTTACGTATTTCCGAAATGGACGGAAATACAAAATTTTTTGGCGCCTGCCGTTTCGATATTTTAAAACACTTCCAGGTTAAAAAAAATGTTTTGTAATCGTTTCGTAATTCAAAAATTAACGAATTTTTTAACGAATTACGAATTAACGAAACGAATTGACCAGCCCTAGTTAATAGTTCCAGACAAGACAGAGGTACTCCTGGTCAATCGCAAGGCCGAACAGGGCATAGGGTTACAGCCTGTGTTGGATGGGGCCACACTCCCCCTGAAGACGCAGGTTCGCAGCTTGGGTGTGACCCTGGACGCATCGCTGAGCCTGGAAACCCAGGTTTCGGCGGTGACTAGGGGAGCATTCGCACAGCTAAAGCTTGTGCGCCAGCTGCGCCCATACCTTGGGAAGTCTGACTTGGCCACGGTAGTCCACACTCTGGTTACATCCCGTTTAGACTACTGCAACGCTCTCTATGTGGGGTTGCCTTTGAAGACAGCTCGGAAGCTCCAACTAGTCCAACGCTCGGCAGCCATGATTGTAACAGGGAGCATACAACCCCCCTGTTGCGCCAACTCCACTGGCTACCGATCTGCTACCGGGCTGAATTCAAAGTGCTGGCGTTGGCCTTTAAAGCCCTAAACGGTTCCGGCCCAAGCTACCTATCTGACCGCATCTCTGCCTATGAACCCACCAGGAGTTTGAGATCTTCCGGGGAGACCCTGCTCTCGATCCCGCCTGCTTCTCAAGCTCGGCTGGCGGGGACGAGAGATAGGGCCTTTTCTGTGGTGGCCCCCCGGCTTTGGAACACCCTTCCCATAGAGGTACGATCAGCCCCTTCGCTGATGGTGTTTCGGAAAAGATTGAAGACATGGATGTTTAAACAAGCATTCGGTTAATCCGTTGTAACGAATTGTGATGACTAAGGATTGGTTATACACGGACGATGAATTTTGGATTACGATTCCAGTTATGAGATGCATAGGATTGTTATTGGTGGCCCAATAATTTGTACTGTATATGTGTTTTATGCTTTCAACTGAATATTGTTTTTTAAATGTTGTAAACCGCGATGAGTCGCCGATTTAGGCTGAGATATTAGCGGTATACAAGTGCATTAATAAATAATAAATAATAAATAGTTCTGGACAAAACTTTAGGACCATGTAGACTGTCAGAGGATAATGTATTTACGATGTCATTTATATAGAAGTTATATAGACTGTGTTATAAGTGGTGGCAGCGGCGTGATTTGTATTCTGGAGTTATAATCATACACCCTGATGTTGTTATACCTTTTCACACATGGTGTTTGTGGAGGACATTGGCGGGGCTTGGGAGACATGTTCATGGCGCTTGCTGCAACCTGCAATGTCCTTGGAGGGAATGCGTTGGTGGCGCCTCCACACTGTGGGTTCAATTGTGTCCAATTCTGGGCACCACAATTCAAGAGAGATATTGACAAGCTGGAATGTGTCCAGAGGAGGGCGACGAAAATGATCAAGGGTCTGGAGAACAAGCCCTATGAGGAGCGGCTTAGGGAACTGGGCATGTTTAGCCTGAAGAAGAGAAGGCTGAGAGGAGATATGATAGCCATGTATAAATATGTGAGAGGAAGCCACAGGGAGGAGGGAGCAAGCTTGTTTTCTGCTTCCTTGCAGACTAGGACGCGGAACAATGGCTTCAAACTACAAGAGAGGAGATTCCATCTGAACATGAGGAAGAACTTCCTGACTGTGAGAGCCATTCAACAATGGAACTCTCTGCCCCGGAGTGTGGTGGAGGCTCCTTCCTTGGAAGCTTTTAAACATAGGCTGGATGGCCATCTGTCAGGGGTGATTTCATAGAATCATAGAATCAAAGAGTTGGAAGAGACCTCATGGGCCATCCAGTCCAACCCCCTGCCAAAAAGCAGGAATATTGCATTCAAATCACCCCTGACAAATGGCCATCCAGCCTCTGCTTAAAAGCTTCCAAAGAAGGAGCCTCCACCACACTCCGGGGCAGAGAGTTCCACTGCTGAACGGCTCTCACAGTCAGGAACATTTGAATGCAATGTTCCTGCTTCTTGGCAGAATGGGGTTGGACTGGATGGCCCATGAGGTCTCTTCCAACTTTTTGATTCTATGATTCTATGATTCAAGCTCTTTGTGGAGACAGGAGGCTCTCTGTGGAACTGGACATCTCTGCCACAGACACACATTTTCACTTTTTCAATTTTATTATTTATTTATTATATTATAATAATTTTTATTATAT
Source organism: Anolis sagrei (assembly GCF_037176765.1). Taxonomy (NCBI): domain Eukaryota; kingdom Metazoa; phylum Chordata; class Lepidosauria; order Squamata; family Anolidae; genus Anolis; species Anolis sagrei. The sequence continues at coordinate 1,762,373 of NC_090029.1, forward strand.
TATATTACTTATTATATTACTAAATTATATTAATTATATTACTAACGACTAATGACTATCTTAAGTAACAAATACAAACAGAACTACAAATGCCTACCAACAATACTAAAAAAATGACTACAAGAAATGACTACAAGAAAAACTTCCAAACAGCTGACCGTTCCAAAGCTGGATCTGGATGGTCAGTTGTCCATGGCTCGTGATGGAAAATGCCTTCAAAGATCCTTACGAAGCCCTTCCTTCTCTCAGTTGTTTCACAAGCTGCATCTCCTTCTCAATCAGCTCCTTCAACTCCTGTTGGATTTGACCATTTTCAGTGTAAATCCTCTTTGTGGCCTTCAAGATTGCCACCACTTTCTCCATAATGGATTCAGATGTTGTTCTATTTGGAGACTTCTGCCTGTGTGATGTTGACCGGGCAGCAGAACCAGCCCGCATTTGCATCCACAATTTGAGCTTCCCCAGTTCTTCCTGGACTTTGGCCAACTTGACGGCTGCCGAGTTAGACGTGGTTCTTGGCAACGTGGAGGCCGTGGGCGGATGGGTCGCGATGACTTCCACCTCCTTCCACAGATCTTCCTTGACTTTGGCCAACTTGATGACGGCCAAGCTAGGGGTGGTTCTTGGCAACGTGGAAGCCGTGGTTGGAGGGGTTGCGATGACTTCCACCTCCTTCGCCAGTTCTTCCTGGACTTTGACCAACTTTACGGCTGCCGACTTAGAGGTGGGTACCTCCACCGGGATGGTGATTGGCAAGGGCATGGGCGGAGGAGTTGCGATGACTTCCACCTCCTTCCGCTTCTTCTTCTCGATGGTCTTGGCCAACTTCCTCTCCAGGCTCACCACTATCTCCAGAGCCTCTTTCAGGTAGCGCTCGGCTATCTCAGTCTTGATGCCAAGTTCTGGGTCTTCTTTAGTAGATGGTGGGACATGCCTTAGGATCTTGATCAGGGCATCTATCAAGTGCATGATGTCTGCGCCAGAAGGTTTATGCTCTGGGATGTCCATGGGTTTTCTTTCCTTGATCTGAGACTCGCGAATGAATTTGGGTTTGTTCAGGTGTAATTTTTGAACCTTCTTTGAAGACCTCAGTGGAGCGCCCAAGGCTATGTTTGTGAACTGATTGAAATTATTACTTGTCACCACGGTCTTAGGTGGAGGGGAAGAATAGATATCGATCGTTGCACTCACCACGTGCTCGGCAACTTTTGGAGGTATCTCCTCTGCCATGGCAGGCGTGTCCGGACGCAGAATGACATTGGCATTGCCATCGTCCTGGGCCTTCCAGGATGATATGCTCCCTTCTCTGACGGTCGTTGTCCTGTGCAACAGGATGGTGGCAAATGCATCGTTGCGAGGCCTCCAGAAAGCTGTCGTCATCGTGGTGTGATCTAATTGAATGTCTGTTTCCTCCAAAGATGACAATAGCTCTGAAAAGCAGAAAGTCAGGCTGTGTAAGTGACAGATGGATACCTCAAGTTGTCATAATAATAATTATTATTATTATTATTTATTTATTGATGTATTTATTTACTGCACTTGTAGACCGCCGTTCTCAGCCCTAGGGTGACACACGGCGGTGTACAACATATAAAAACAATTTACAATAAAGGCAATATCACAAACAACAATAACAACATCACTATCAATAATACAATTACACTAAATCATTCGCGACGTCTCATCATAGAATCACAATCCAATCTCGTTTTCCATATTCCCTTCCAATCATCATTGCCAATTGTTGTAGCACTTAGTCAAACGCCTTCTCAAACAACCACGTCTTTAGTCTCTTGCGGAATGTCATAAGGGAGGGTGCCTGTCTGATGTCTACAGGGAGGGTGTTCCACAGCCGGGGGGCCACCACCGAAAAGGCCCTGTCCCTCGTCCCTGCCAGACGTGCCTGTGAGGCAGGCGGGATCGAGAGAAGGGCCTCCCCAGACGATCTCAAGGTCCTCGTGGGCTCATAGGCCGAGATGCGGTCAGACAGGTATTTTGGGCCGGAACCGTTTAGGGCTTTGTAGGATAACACCAGCACCTTAAATTGGGCCCGGTAGCAGATCGGCAGCCAATGGAGCTGGAACAACAAGGGCGTTGTGTGCTCCCTGTGTCCCGCTACTGTTAGTAACATGGCTGCCGCGCGCTGGACTAGCTGGAGCTTCCGGGCCGTCTTCAAGGGCAGCCCCACGTAGAGAGCGTTGCAGTAGTCAAGGCGGGATGTGACCAGAGCGTGTACTACCGTGGCCAAGTCAGACTTCCCGAGGTACAGGCGCAGCTGGCGCACGAGCCTAAGCTGTGCAAATGCTCCCCTGGTCACCGCTGAAACCTGGGGGTCCAGGCTCAACGACGAATCCAGGATCACACCCAAGCTGCGAACCTGCGCCTTCAAGGGGAGTGCGACCCCATCCAACACAGGCTGTAACCCTATACCCTGTTCGGCCTTGCGACTGACCAGGAGTGCCTCTGTCTTGTCTGGATTCAATTTCAATTTGTTCGCCCCCATCCAGACCGTTACAGCGGCCAAGCACCGGTTCAGGACCTGGACAGCCTCCTGAGTAGCAGGTGGGAAGGAGTGACAGAGTTGGACATCATCTGCGTACAGATGACACCGCATCTGTATAATAATAATAATAATAATAATAATAATAATAATCCAGATGAAACAATAGATCCCATCCTCAGCTGCTGCTGATGAGGAGAAATTGGAAAAATAGACATTTATTGATTTATGTAAAAATTGTATGTATTTTATACAGGGGCGGCTCTTCCATTACGCGAAGTAAGCGGTCGCACAACACTTTTTTTTTGCCAGGCGTGCAGAGGCGCCTCTGTAAATGCCCCTCGACCGCCACTTGAGGAGCGAGCGCCCCCTCAGCTCACAACAGCCCTAGCAGTCCGGGGGGGGGGGGGGGAGCCTCGGCTTTCTTGCCTCGCTGCTGGGCAATCCTCTTCCCAAAGGGGCCGGGCCCTTCAGCCTCGCCTAGCCCCTCTCGTTCCTGCTCCACCCGGCCACCAGGTGCGCGAGCAGAGCCGGCGCTCAATCGTTCTCCGCGTTCGATCCCTTCCCCGTGACCGGCTCCCTTTCCCGATCTCCCGGCGCTCCACTCGCCTCCTCTCCTCTCCCCAATCCGTGGGTGGGCCAAGGGGCGGAGCTGCCACGTCTGGCCCGCTTCGGGTCCGGAGGCGTTTCTGAAGACCCCAGCAGGCGCACCAAAAGTCAGCTCTTCTCTTGACTTTCTCTTCAGCCATTGGGACCAAGAGAGAGAGAGAGAGAGAGAGAGAGACCCTCCGGTTGGAGGGATCTCCCACCTCCGCTCCCTCCTTTGTTTTTGCGCCTACCTTCAGGAAAGGTGGGCCTCTCCACCTCTCTCCTTCTCTCTCTCTGGAGGCATGTCTGAAGACCCCAGTGTGCGCACCAAAAGTCTCCTCTTCTCCTGACTTTCTCTTCAGCCATTGGGACCAAGAGAGAGAGAGAGAGAGAGAGAGACCCTCCGGTTGGAGGTATCTCCCACCTCCGCTCCCTCCTTTGTTTTTGCGCCTACCTTCAGGAAAGATGGGCCTCTCCACCTCTCTCTTTCTCTCTCTCTGGAGGCGTGTCAGAAGACCCCAGTGTGCGCACCAAAAGTCTCCTCTTCTCCTGACTTTCTCTTCAGCCATTGGGACCAAGAGAGAGAGAGAGAGAGAGAGAGAGAGAGAGAGAGAGCCCCTCCGGCTGGAGGTATCTTCCACCTCCGCTCCCTCCTTTGTTTTTGCGCCTACCTTCAGGAAAGGTGGGCATCTCCACCTCTCTCTCTCTCTCTCTCTCTCTCTCTCTCTTGGTCCCAATGGCTGAGGAGAAAGTCAGGAGAAGAGGTGACTTTTGGTGCACACGCCGGGGTCTTCAGGCACGCCTCCGGACCCAAAGCGGGCCGGGCAAGGGAGCAAGTGCGGCAAGTGTAGTTACTGGGATGTATAGTTCACCTACAATCAAAGAGCATTCTGAACTCCACCAATGATGGCATTGAACCAAATATGGCACACAGAACTCCTACTGTTTGCTTACCTTTGAAAATTACCTAGGGCCGCCTCTGACTTTATAAGCACTGAAATATATAGAAAAATCAAGCTCTCTCTCTCTGTATTAGAAAGAATGCTGACAAGACAAGCAAACTGCTGTCCAGGCACAGCAAGAGGGAGGGGGAACATTCGAGGAGAGAGAGATAAGTCCGAGAAGCAACAGGCTGGTACTAAGTAAGGAGCACCTCTTGACAGGTCAGAGAGGGCCCCTTGATTGATGAAGCTATGCTTGCTCTTTAGAAACACAGACATGCTTTTTGCACCCTATGAACCATCAAGATTGTTAAGATCGTCTTGAGGAGCCCTGCTCTCGGTCCCACCATCCTTGCAAGTGCGCTGGTGGGGACGAGGAACAGGGCCTTCTCGGTGGTGGCCCCTCGGCTCTGGAACTCCCTCCCACTGGAGATTAGAACTGCCCCTTCTCTCCTGACTTTTAGGAAAAAGGTGAAAACCTGGCTCTGGAAACTGGCATTTGACGAGTGAGTCAATAACTCGTGGGAATATGGATGGATGGTGATGAACAACGATTTTATTGTGACGACTTGGCCATTGTAATTATATGATTGTATTTTTGGTATTTTAATGTGTTAGTGTATTACGGAATGTGATGTTTTTAAACGATTGTTTGTGATACTATTGTTGGAAACCAGCCTGAGTCCCTCCACGGAGGTGAGAAGACCGGTATACAAAAGTTCTAAATAAATAAATGTTGGAAGTTAGAATTTGATATTCTTATGATGCTAAGATGACGCAGTGAATGATGTAAATGTATGTAGAAGCATGTTTCTTTGTTTGCTTGATTCTGAAACCTATAAAAAGCAGTCAGCCCCTTGATCGGGTGCTCTGGTTTGCTTTGGGATGCAAGTCCACTCCAGGGCCCCAGCTGGAAATAAATCCATACTTTTTAGTCCTCCGGAACTCTCTTTGTCTCATTTTCCTGAAACCTTCTCCCTGCCATTTCACTGCAAGAAGATTGCGCAGACAGACTACAAGCAGAGGCATAACACCGTTGCTCAGATGATCCATTAGAACTTGTGCCACGAAGACCATCTGCCTGCGACAAAGAACTGGTGGGATCACAAGCTGGAAAATGTTACAGAGAATGAACACGTCAAGCTACTCTGGGACTTCCGGATTCAGACAGACAGAGTTCTAGAGCACAATACTCCTGACCTCACAATCGTGTTAAAAAACAAAGTATGGATTGTCGATGTGGCAATCCTGGGTGACAGGTCAGAGATTTGAATCCGGGGAGAGCGCAGATGAGCTCCCTCTGTTAGCTCCAGTTCCCCATGCGGGGACATGAGAGAAGCCTCCCACAAGGATGGTAAAACATCAAAACATCCAGGTGTCCCCTGGGCAACGTTATTGCAGACGGCCAATTCTCTCACACTGTTAGAGACCCTAAATTGGGTCTTCTTAGGTCCATGTAGTCATGGGAACACGTAAAGAAGGAGACAGTCCCAAAAGAGATAAAAAAACAAGGTTTGTTTTAATTTCTTCATGAAGAAGACGGACAGCCTGGCAACATGCGCAGATGCTACCCTTCAAGTGACTGCCGCCTCTGCTTGGCTTTTTACCACCAGTATATAACCTCAAGTAAACAAGAACATTTTTTTTTGCCATGGAAAGTACCCTCTTTCCAGTCCCCTCCCTTGACCTTTTGATGGAAAGTATCTTCTTGTACCTTCAAAAAACAACCTTTGTTCTTAACCACAATACAACTTCTGACCTCTCCATGTCACATCTTGTTTCTTAAAAACATTTTCTTCTGTGTTGTTCTTTTTAAGTCAGAGAAAGGGTATGTTTCTCTTTTGCTGTTAATTTCATTCAAAGCCCCTTGCTTAGCATCCTTCAACACCAGAACCGACTTGCAGTTTCTCAAATCGCTTATGAGAAACTAAAGAAAAAGGGGGGCTCTTTTGCCTGGTTCCCATTGGATTCTTCTAACCCTCTCATAGAATGACTGCACACATCAAACCAAGAGACCCAATGCCCACATTCCTTCGTAGCCTAAGCTGCAGCCATTTGTGTTGTAAGGGATGCAAAGGCTGATAGACAAGCAAGGCCAACAGAGAGGAAACCAAACTAGGCTTGGTTGATCAAGAAAAAATTTGGTTCTAAACTCGTTTCGTTTCTAGGGTGCGCTAGCGTTTCGAAATTCTGAGGACTTCCGAAATTTAAGATTTCGAGATTTCGAAATTTCCGAAATTTCGTAAATTACAAATCGATTCGTTAATGGCGGACGCGATTGCGCAATATGCTAAAAAAAACTCCAAATGGGACAGGGGGAACTTCTGAAGCTTCCCTCTCCCTCAGTTGTTGACTGTTGTTGTGATAAAACAAACAACTATATTATATTATATTATATTATATTATATTATATTATATTATTATATTGTTGTATATTAAATTATAATATTATATTATATTATTGTATATTATATTATTATATATTATATTATTATTATTATTATATTATATTATATATTATTATAATATTATTATATTATATTATATATATTATATACTATTATTATACTATTATATTATTTTATGTTATATTATATTATTATATATTATTATATATTATTATTATTATATTATATTATATATTATTATAATAATATAATATATATAATATAATAATTTATTATATTATATATATTATATATATTATTATTATATTATTATATTATTTTATGTTATATTATATTATTATATATTATATGATATTATTATTATATTATTATATTATATATTATAATAATAATATAATATATATAATATAATATAATATAACAATTTATTACATTATATTATATATAATATTATATTATATTATATTATAATATTATTATATTATATTATTATAATATTATAATATTATATATTATAATAATAATATAATATATATAATATAATAATTTATTATATTATATTATATATTATATTATTATTATATATTATAATATATTATATTATAATATATTATATATATTATATTATATTATATTATATTATAATATACAATTATAATATAATCTAATAATAATATATTGTCGAAGGCTTTCATGGCCGGAATCACTCAGTTCTTGTGGGTTTTTTCGGGCTATATGGCCATGTTCTAGAGGCATTTCTCCTGACGTTTCGCCTGCATCTATGGCAAGCATCCTCAGAGGTCTCTGAGGACCTCTGAGGATGCTTGCCATGGATGCAGGCGAAACGTCAGGAGAAATGCCTCTAGAACATGGCCATATAGCCCGAAAAAACCCACAAGAACTAATAATAATATAGTAATATAATATAGTAATATAATATAATATACAATATAATGCACCAGACATATGAAAATAATTACGAAATAATTACGAAATAATTACGAAAAAATCGTTTCGATTCTTAATTACTCCTCACACTATTCCTGCATGGCTCGATATTGGATCGTAAGCTTATTTAGATACGAATCAATAACGAATAACGAAATTAAAGAACTGGATCGCCCAAGCCTAAACCAAACAGTTGACAGTTTTGCCTCAAATCCCTTTGTTTTTCCGCCCTGAAACAAAGAGCAAGGCTAACTCTGTTGGGCAAGAGGCGCATTGTCCAACATCTCCATCCTGTGGGAATACCTTTCTCGGTGCAACAAAAAAGGCACAAAACATAAACACAGACACAATACTTGAGGAGGGATGGGATTGCGCTTTTCCTGAATGCCAGGGGGTGGACTGGATGGCCCCTGTGGTCTCTTCCCACTCTAGGATTCTATGATTTGCAAAAAATGTCATGGAAGTGGAAGAGAACTTACTCAGGTTCTCTGGTTCCTCCGCTGGTTCAACCGATGCCTGCACAAGGAAAAAGACAGTCAACTCGAGCCATTTCCATGGGATTGTGATATTATTGTCGCAGCAAGCTTTCCCAAATTTGCCACAAGCCTGAATGAAGTGTTCCGTCTCCCAGGAGCCTGATTGGCCTTACTATATAGTTGTATATTTTATTTTAGTCCAGAGGAGGGCGACTAAAATGATCAAGGGTCTGGAGAACAAGCCCTATGAGGAGCGGCTTAGGGAACTGGGCATGTTTAGCCTGAAGAAGAGAAGGCTGAGAGGAGATATGATAGCCATGTATAAATATGTGAGAGGAAGCCACAGGGAGGAGGGAGCAAGCTTGTTTTCTGCTTCCTTGGAGACTAGGACGCGGAACAATGGCTTCAAACTACAAGAGAGGAGATTCCATCTGAACATTAGGAAGAACTTCCTGACTGTGAGAGCCATTCAGCAGTGGAACTCTCTGCCCCGGAGTGTGGTGGAGGCTCCTTCTTTGGAAGCTTTTAAGCAGAGGCTGGATGGCCATCTCCCAGGGGTGATTTGAATGCAATATTCCTGCTTCTTGGCAGGGGGTTGGACTGGATGGCCCATGAGGTCTCTTCCAACTCTATGATTCTATGATTCTATGATTCTATGATTCTATGCTTGAGGTTGCTCCCTCTTGCATTTTCTCCCAGGGCTGCTGCAGCTTTGCAAGAGCCCTTGAAAGTAAACAGTATCAGAGTCTGCAAAGCCAGTCTGCAGGCCTCCTTTGCAGCTATTGGTTCAGAAAGGTATCTGTTTGGGTCTAAGGACCGCCTTTTCTCCCAGGGAAGAGATCTCCATTTTGGAATCTCTCCTGCCTTTTCAGTTTAGAGCAGTGTTTCTCAACCTGGGGGTCGGGACCCCTCAGGGGGTCGTGAGGAGGTGGCAGAGGGGTCACCAAAGACCTATCAGAAAACAGTATTCTTTGTTGGTCATGGGGGTCTCTGTGTGGGAAATTAGGTGCAATTCTATCATTGGTGTGGCTCAGGATGCTCTTTAATTGTGGGTGAACTGTAACTCCCAGTAACTACAACTCCCAAATGTCAAGGTCTATTTTCCCCAAACTCCACCAGTATTCACATTTGGACATATTGAGTATCCTTGCCAAGTTTGGTCCAAGTCCATCATTGTTTGAATCTACAATGCTCTTTGGATGTAGGTGAACTACAACTCCCAAACTCAAGGTCAATGCACACCAAACCCTTCCAGTGTGTTCTGTTGGTCATGGAAGTACTGTATGCCATGTTTGGTTGAATTCCATCATTGGTGGAGTTCAGAATGCTCTTTGATTGTAGGTGAACTATAAATCCCAGTAAGTACAAATTCCAAATGTCAAGGTCTATTTTCCCCAAACTCCACCAGTATTCACATTTGGACATATTGAGTATCTCATATTTGGGCATATGGAATATTTGTGCCAAGTTTGGTCCAGGTCCATCATTGTTTGAGTCTACAGTGCTCTTTGGATGTAGGTGAACTACAACTCCCAAACTCAAGGTCAATGCACACCAAACCCTTCCAGTGTGTTCTGTTGGTCATGGAAGTACTGTATGCCATGTTTGGTTGAATTCCATCATTGGTGGAGTTCAGAATGCTCTTTGATTGTAGGTGAACTATAAATCCCAGTAAGTACAAATTCCAAATGTCAAGGTCTATTTCCTCCAAACTCCATCTGTGTTCATATTTGGGCATATGGAATATTTGTGCCAAGTTTGGTCCAGGTCCATCATTGTTTGAGTCTACAGTGCTCTTTGGATGTAGGTGAACTACAACTCCCAAACTCAAGGTCAGTGCCCACCAAACCCTTCCCTTATTTTCTGTTGCTCATGGGAGTGCTGTGTCCCAAGTTTGGTTCTATTCCATCATTGGTGGAGATTCAGAATGCTCTTTGATTGCAGGTGAACTATAACTCCCAGCAACTACAACTCCCAAATGACAAAATCATGAAAATAATGTTATGGTTGGGGGTCACCACAACATGAGGAACTGTATGAAGGGGTCGTGGCTTTAGGAAGGTTGAGAAACACTGGTTTAGAGGAAAGACTTCAGACGTGCTGATGGTTAGGCAGGTCGCTCTTGGGAAACCATTGCAAAAACTATACATTATATATTGTGCATTGTATATTAAGCTATATTAAGTTAATATAGATAGTTTGGTGGGCAGTGTCCTTTGGTTTTGGAGTTGTAGTTCACCTCCATCCAGAGAGCACTGTGGACTCAAACAATGATGGATCTGGACCAAACTCTACAAGAATACTCAATATGCCCAGATGTGAACACAGGTGGAGTTTGGGGAAAATAGAATCTCAACATTTGGGAGTTGAAGTTGCTGGGATTTATAGTTCACCTACAATCAAACAGCATTCTGAACCCCACCAACAATGGAATTGAATCAAACTTGGCACACAGTTCTCCCATGACCGACAGAAAATACTGGGAGGGTTTGGTGGGCAGTGTCCTTTGGTTTTGGAGTTGTAGTTCACCTCCATCCAGAGAGCACTGTGGACTCAAACAATGATGGATCTGGACCAAACGCTACACGAATACTCAATATGCCCAAATGTGAACACAGGTGGAGTTTGGGGAAAATAGAATCTCGACATTTGGGAGTTGTAGTTGCTGGGATTTATAGTTCACCGACAATGAAATAACATTCTGAACCCCACCAACGATAGAATTGGGCCAAACCTCCCACACAGAACCCCCATGTGGGCCACAGCAACGCGCGGCAGGGGACGGCTAGTTATAGATAAATAGAAAAGCTATTGAGAAAGTATTGAGTATTGAGAAAGAACTATTGAGTTAGATAGATAGTATTGAGCATTTGCCTCTAAAGCTAATTTTGAACAATAGATAGGGGGAAAAACCTGTAACTTTGATGAACTGTGCCAAGTCTGCAAGAACTTTGTATAAATAAATATCCTTTGTTGATGTTTAAAACTAGAAATAGCCTCAGTTGCTGGAATTGCAGCAGTTACAGGAAAGCTTCTCAATATAGACACCCGCAGTTCACTCAGACATAGAGAAAAGCACGTCATAGTTTTATTTTTTATAGTGTCAGAGTGGACGGCACATGAAGCTTTCCAAATGCGAGAGGGTTTGGTGTCATGTGCCTTCCAGTCATTCCTGGCTTCTAAGGCAGCCCTTCTCATGGGGTCTCTTAGCATGATGGCTTCCGAGGTGGTTGGGGGTTGGCTTTTCTCTAGGGCCAAGAGTGGGGGACTTGCCCAAATGGGTTTCGACAGCCAAGCGCGGGCTCCTGAGTCTGCATCTAAACCGTTGACAGAGAGAGAAATCTCACTTTCCTACTGAGGATGCCTGCCATAGGTGTGGGCAAAACGTCAGGAGAGAATGCTTCTGGAACATGGCCAGACAGCCTGGGAAACTCACAGCAACCCATGGAAGCCATTTGCTTCCAGAGATGAACTGAGCATGAAACCATTCCCATGGATGTTCCTTCCCAGAAAATGCCTTGACGTGAGAATCTCCAAAATGCAACCCGCTTGAGCGATGATTACCTTCCGATGGTGACCACGGTGAGGATGCTGGTGCGGTCCTGGAGAGAGAAAGGATCGTGGTTGTGATTAGTCCATTTCTTGGATTCGGAGGAAGACTCCATATCCCAGGCCAGGTTCCTCCTGAGCCTGGATCTACATTGCCAGAGAATCCCGTTTCTGAATCCCAATTATCTGCTTTACGCTATGTCATAAAAAATGGAAAACAAGTGATGTTCCTGGTTTGAAAGTGTCATTTCCTGTTTAATTGTGCGGTCCTTCCTTGGAAAGTATGTAGTGGTTATGGTGCGGAAACTTGGTTGTTTTTGTGGTTGCCCCAAAGTATGTTGAATTGGTTGAATCACAGAAGAGACCTGGTGGACCATCCCGTCCAACCCCATTCTGCCAAGAAGTGTGACAATCGCATTCAAAGCCCCCCCGACAGATGGCCATCCAGCCTCTGTTTCAAAGCCTCCAAAGGAGGAGGCACCACCACACTCCAGAGCAGAGAGTTCCACTGCTGAACAGCTCTAACAGGTTTGGAAGAGACCTCGTGGGCCATCCCGTCCAACCCCATTGTGCCAAGAAGTGTGACAATCGCATTCAAAGCCCTCCCGACAGATGGCCATCCAGCCTCTGTTTCAAAGCCTCCAAAGGAGGAGGCACCACCACACTCCAGAGCAGAGAGTTCCACTGCTGAACAGCTCTAACAGGTTTGGAAGAGACCTCGTGGGCCATCCCGTCCAACCCCATTCTGCCAAGAAGTGTGACAATCGCATTCAAAGCCCCCCCGACAGATGGCCATCCAGCCTCTGTTTCAAAGCCTCCAAAGGAGGAGGCACCACCACACTCTAGAGCAGAGAGTTCCACTGCTGAACAGCTCTAACAGGTTTGGAAGAGACCTCGTGGGCCATCCCGTCCAACCCCATTCTGCCAAGAAGTGTGACAATCGCATTCAAAGCCCCCCCGACAGATGGCCATCCAGCCTCTGTTTCAAAGCCTCCAAAGGAGGAGGCACCACCACACTCTAGAGCAGAGAGTTCCACTGCTGAACAGCTCTAACAGGTTTGGAAGAGACCTCGTGGGCCATCCAGTCCAACCCCATTCTGCCAAGAAGTGTGACAATCGCATTCAAAGCCCTCCTGACAGATAGCCATCCAGCCTCTGTTTCAAAGCCTCCAAAGAAGAAGACACCACCACACTCCGAGGCAGAGAGTTCCACTGCTCAACAGCTCTAACAGTGACAATCGCATTCAAAGCCCTCCCGACAGATGGTCATCTAGCCTCTGTTTCAAAGCTTCCAAAGGAGGAGGCACCACCACACTCCGGGGCAGAGAGTTCCACTGCTGAACAGCTCTAACAGGTTTGGAAGAGACCTCGTGGGCCATCCCGTCCAACCCCATTCTGCCAAGAAGTGTGACAATCGCATTCAAAGCCCCCTCGACAGATGGCCATCCAGCCTCTGTTTCAAAGCCTCCAAAGGAGGAGGCACCACCACACTCCAGGGCAGAGAGTTCCACTGCTGAACAGTTCTAACAGTGACAATCGCATTCAAAGTCCTCCCGACAGATGGCCATCCAGCCTCTGTTTCAAAGCCTCCAAAGGAGGAACCTCCACCACACTCCAGGGCAGAGAGTTCCACTGCTGAACAGCTCTAACAGTCAAGAAGGTCTTCCTCATGTTCAGGTGGACTCTCTTTGTTCCGTCTCCCAGGAGCCTGATTTGCCTCACTTTAGAGTTGCTTGAGGTTGCTTCCTCTTGCATTTTCTCCCAGGGCTGCTGCAACTTTGCAAGAGTCTTAAAAGTTAATAGTATCAGAGTCTGCAGGCCTCCTTTGCAACTATTGGCTTAAAGAGCAGCCCTTTGAGTTTAGGGACCGCCTTTTCTCCCAGGGAAAGATCTCCATTTTAGATTCTCCCCTGCCTTTTCAGTTTGAGGAAAGACTTCAGACGTGGGTTGTTGTAGGTTTTTCCGGGCTATATGGCCATGTTCTAGAGGCATTCTCTCCTGACGTTTTGCCTGCATCCATGGCAAGCATCCTCAGAGGTAGTGAGGTCTGTTGGAACTAGGAAAAAGGGTTTATATATCTGTGGAATGACCAGGGTGGGACAAAGGACTTTTGTCTGCTGGAGCTAGGGGTGAATGTTTCAACTGACCACCTTGATCAGAGTGGCTGAACCAGAGAAGTCAACCAGAGAAGTCAACCATAGCAAAGCACCTGATAAACCAACCTGGACACAGCATATTATTTGAGAACACAGAAATGCTGGACCACTCTCACAACCACCATGTCAGGCTACACAGCTGAAACATTCGCACCTAGCTCCAGCAGACAAGAGTCCTTTGTCCCACCCTGGTCATTCCACAGATATATAAACCCATTTTCCTGACTTCCAACAGACCTCACTACCTCTGAAAATGCTTGCCATAGATGCAGGCGAAACGTCAGGAGAAAATGCCTCTAGACCATGGCCATATAGCCCGAAAAAAGCTACAACAAGCCAATGATGGATCTGTACCAAACATGAATGCTCAATATGCCCAAATGTGAACACTGGTGGAATTTGTGAAAAAAATTGACCTTGACATTTGGGAGTTGTAGTTGCTGGGATTTATAGTTAACCTACAATCAAAGAGCATTCTGAACCCCAGCTATGATAGAATTGGGACATCTAATCACCTCGCAACAAAAGATTGCTTCAGGCACTGCCAGGCTATCAAATGCTAATCAGGGTGGTCAGTTGAAACATTCACACCTAGCTCCAGCAGACAAGAGTCCTTTGTCCCACCCTGGTCATTCCACAGATATATAAACAGACCACCAGACTTCCAACAGACCTCACTACCCCTGAGGATGCTTGCCATAGATGCAGGCGAAACGTCAGGAGAGAATGCCTCTAAACATGGCCATATAGCCCAAAAAAACCTACAACCCATTCCCACCTTGCTCCAGTAGACAAGAGTCCTTTGTCCCACCCTGGTCATTCCACAGATATATAAACCCATTTTCCTAACTTCCAACAGACCTCACTACCTCTGAGGATGCTTGCCATAGATGCAGGCGAAACGTCAGGAGAAAATGCCTCTAGAACATGGCCATATCGCCCAAAAAAACCTACAACAACCCACTGAACAAAATCTGGCTACCAGTATTTTAAAAACTCTAAAACTACAACAGCAAAACAACAAAGAGGAAACAAACAGGGACATCTAATCACCTCTCAACAAAAGATTGCTCCAGGCACTGCCAGGCTATCAAATGCTAATCAGGGTGGTCAGTTGAAACATTCACACCTAGCTCCAGCAGACAAGAGTCCTTTGCCCCACCCTGGTCATTATTCCACAGATATATAAACAGACCTCCGGACTTCCAACAGACGTCACTACCTCTGAGGATGCTTGCCATAGATGCAGGCGAAACGTCAGGAGAAAATGCCTCTAGAACATGGCCATATAACCCGGAAAAACCTACAACCCATTCACCCCTAGCTCCAGCAGACAAGAGTCCTTTGTCCCACCCTGCTCATTCCACATATATATAGACCCATTTTCCTACTTCCAACAGACGTCACTACCTCTGAGGATGCTTGCCATAGATGCAGGCGAAACGTCAGGAGAAAATGCCTCTAGAACATGGCCATATAGCCCGAAAAAACCTACAACCCATTCACCCCTAGCTCCAGCAGACAAGAGTCCTTTGTCCCACCCTGTTCATTCCACATATATATAGACCCATTTTCCTACTTCCAACAGACCTCACTACCTCTGAGGATGCTTGCCATAGATGCAGGCGAAACGTCAGGAGAAAATGCCTCTAGAACATGGCCATATAGCCCGAAAAAACCTACAACCCATTCACCCCTAGCTCCAGCAGACAAGAGTCCTTTGTCCCACCCTGCTCATTCCACATATATATAGACCCATTTTCCTACTTCCAACAGACCTCACTACCTCTGAGGATGCTTGCCATAGATGCAGGCGAAACGTCAGGAGAAAATGCCTCTAGAACATGGCCATATAGCCCGAAAAAACCTACAACCCATTCACCCCTAGCTCCAGCAGACAAGAGTCCTTTGTCCCACCCTGCTCATTCCACATATATATAGACCCATTTTCCTACTTCCAACAGACCTCACTACCTCTGAGGATGCTTGCCATAGATGCAGGCGAAACGTCAGGAGAAAATGCCTCTAGAACATGGCCATATAACCCGGAAAAACCTACAACAACCCAAAGTTTGGGCAGTTTAATCAACTTTTTCCAATTTTCTCAATGACAGAACCAATTAGGAAACAGCATTTACAACCCAGGAACAAAAATCCTTATCTGAGTCTACACTGCCATACAATCCAGTTCCAAAGAGATTGTCTGGATTCAGAAACTGGATTCTGTGGCAGTGTAGACGGGGCTGGAGATGTTCGGAATCGAGGGCCCCTCTTAAGGTTGAAGCCAAGCCATGGAGGGGACCCCACAGACGTCTCGCCTTCCTCCCCGAAGCCACTCACTGGTAATCGGGGCCCCTTCCAGTCCTGGTGCCAGAACCATCCAGGTTCCCAAGAGCAACATCTGCAATGTCAACGGTGGAACCAACTGCGTTCGCGCTGAGAACGTTCTCGGCATTGCTATGCTTGGCAACATGCTCCTCATGTCACCTCCTCTAGCTCCGCTTTCTTCTCAAGGTGCCTTCACCTTCTGGCCTCCTGGGCTCAGGAAGGAAAGCCAGCCCTGCCCATCCATTGTGACACAAGGAGAGAACCACGCTGTCATTGCCGTGGAAATGGTGACAGGAGAAGGACAGCAAGGGTCGGAAATCCATCCCAACCTTGGGTGAGTCTTACACAACTTGGAAAGTTGAATCCATGGATGGAGAGTGTTCTGTTGCGCGCTGGGTCTGTAACGGCTGTACCTTTTCTACAGGACGTATACTTTAAGCCCAGCGGGAAGCCAGGGCGCCTCAGAGAGAGGTTCTCAGGGATTTTTCTGAACTGATAGTCTTTAGAGCAGTGTTTCTCAACCTGGGGGTCGTGACCCCCAGAGGGGTCGTTGGGCCATTTTCGGGGGGTCGCGAAGCTACCTTGGTTGGCTCCGCCGCCTCCAAAATGGCTGCTGACCCCCTGTGCCAGATAAAAAGCTAGCATTCGTGGTCAGCCCCCCCCCCCCCCCCCGTCCAGCCCCCACACCTTTCCCAGCTCGGAAGGGTGCGGGGGCCAGGCGGAGGGCTGCCCAAATTGCAAGGTCGTGTGGGCAGCCTTTCTACCCGGCCCTTGCTATTTATGCTGGAGATCAAGGGTCTGGAGAACAAGCCCTATGAGGAGCGGCTTAGGGAACTGGGCATGTTTAGCCTGAAGAAGAGAAGGCTGAGATATGATAGCCATGTATAAATATGTGAGAGGAAGCCACAGGGAGGACGGAGCAGATCAAGGGTCTGGAGAACAAGCCCTATGAGGAGCGGCTTAAGGAGCTGGGCATGTTTAGCCTGAAGAAGAGAAGCCTGAGAGGAGATATGATAGCCATATATAAATATGTGAGAGGAAGCCACAGGGAGGAGGGAGCAGATCAAGGGTCTGGAGAACAAGCCTTATGAGGAGCGGCTTAAGGAGCTGGGCATGTTTAGCCTGAAGAAGAGAAGTCTGAGAGGAGACATAATAGCCATATATAAATATGTGAGAGGAAGCCACAGGGAGGACGGAGCAGATCAAGGGTCTGGAGAACAAGCCTTATGAGGAGCGGCTTAAGGAGCTGGGCATGTTTAGCCTGAAGAAGAGAAGCCTGAGAGGAGATATGATAGCCATGTATAAATATGTGAGAGGAAGCCACAGGGAGGAGGAGGGAGCAAGCTTCCTTTCTGCTTCCCTGGAGACTAGGACGCAATGGAGCCATGGCTTCAAACTACAAGAGAGGAGATTCCATCTGAACATGAGGAAGAACTTCCTGACTGTGAGAGCCGTTCAGCAGTGGAACTCTCTGCCCCAGAGTGTGGTGGAGGCTCCTCCTTTGGAAGCTTTTAAGCAGAGGCCGGATGGCCATTTGTCAGGGGTGCTTTGAATGCAATATTCCTGCTTCTTGGCAGAATGGGGGTGGACTGGATGGCCCATGAGGTCTCTTCCGACTCTTTGATTCTATGAGATCAGAATGCTCCTTGATGGCGGGGGTGCTATACATCCCAGTAGCTCCCAAATGCCAAGGTCTATTTTCCCCAAACCTCTCCAGTATTTTCTGTTGGTAATGGGAGTTCTGTGTACCAAGGTTGGTTCAATTCCATTGTTGTTGGAGTTCAGAATGCTCTTTGATGGCAAGGGAACTATACATCCCAGCAACTGCAACTCCCACATGTCAAGATCTGTTTCCCCCAAACTCCACCAGTGTTCATATTTGGGCATACTGAGTATTTGTACCAAGTTTGGTCCAAATGCACAGCCGTTTGTGTTCACAGTGCTCCCCGTATGTAGGTGAACTACATCTCCCCAAAATCATTATCTATTCCTCCCAACCCCTTCCAGTCTTTTCTGTTGGCCATTGGGGTTCTGCGTGCCAAGTTTGTTCCAGGTCTATAATTTGTGAGAGTCTCAGTGGTCTGTGGAAGTCAGAGCTGAATCGGCTGAAGGTACTGCAAATCCCATCATCCATTGTCCATACTCCCCGAGCATATTGTTTTTGTGATCAATCACTATGCTTTAATTATGTTCAATTTGTAACAATGAAAATACATCCTGCATATCAGATATTTCCATTATGCTTCATAAGAGTAGCAAAATTACCGTTATGAATATGGTTGGGGGTCACCACAACACGAGGAACTTCATTTAGGGGTCACGGCATTTGAAAGGTTGAGAACCACTGCTTTAGAGCCTTGAATGATACAACAAAGTCTTTATTATGGAACAAACAACCAATCTTCAATGGTTCAAACAACACTTCAAGGCTTTCTTAGTCTAGTCCTCAATGGACTTTGAAGAACTCTACTTTCTCTGTAGGAAAAAAACCCATTTAACCTCTCCCGGGCTGTTTACTATCTATGCCTCATCGGTGTGGGTCCTACTACTGATTCCAAATGCGTCTGGGTATCGAGTAGACCTTCCAGCTGAGGCTTGTAGATATTTCAGATGGAGTTCCGTGGATCTGTAGTGCTGTCCTCCCTCGGAGAATTCTTTGAGAACTTCAGGGCTAGGTTCTTGTGGATTTTTTCGGGCTATAGAGCCATGTTCTAGAGGCATTTCTCCTGACGTTTCGCCTGCATCTATGGCAAGCATCCTCAGAGGTTGTGAGGTCTGTTGGAATTAGGACAATGGGTTTATATATCTGTGGAATGGCTGGGGTGGGGCAAGGAGCTCTTCCCTGCTGCAGTTAGGTGTGAATGTTTAGCTGATCACCTTCATTAGCATTTGAAGGCCTGCCTGAGCCTGGGAAAATCTGTTGCTGGGAGGTGTTAATCTGTGCCTGGTTTTTTCCTCTCTGTTGTTTAGCTGTTATAATTTTAGAGTTTTTTAATACTGGTAGCCAGATTTCCCTCTGGTTGCTGTGAGGCTGAGAGGCTGTGAGCTCTCCGCCAGAGCCTTGGGACCTTTTCCCTGGAATTTCTGTTTCTGTTTCATAGAATCATAGAATCCTAGAATCAAAGAGTTGGAGGAGACCTCCTGGGCCATCATCCAGTCCAACCCCATTCTGCCAAGAAGCAGGAATATTGCATTCAAATCACCCCTGACAGATGGCCATCCAGCCTCTGCTTCAAAGCTTCCAAAGAAGGAGCCTCCACCACACTTCGGGGCAGAGAGTTCCACTGCTGAACGGCTCTCACAGTCAGGAAGTTCTTCCTCATGTTCAGATGGAATCTCCTCTCTTGCAGTCTGAAGCTATTGTTCTGCATCCTAGTCTCCAGGGAAGCAGAACACAAGCTTGTTCCCTCCTCCCTGTGTCCAGAGCAGGGCGACTAAAATGATCAAGGGTCTGGAGAACAAGCCCTATGAGGAGCGGCTTAAAGAGCTGGGCATGTTTAGCCTGAAGAAGAGAAGGCTGAGAGGAGACATAATAGCCATATATAAATATGTGAGAGGAAGCCACAGGGAGGAGGGAGCAGATCAAGGGTCTGGAGAACAAGCCCTATGAGGAGCGGTTTAAGGAGCTGGGCATGTTTAGCCTGAAGAAGAGAAGGCTGAGAGGAGACATGATAGCCATGTATAAATATGTGAGAGGAAGCCACAGGGAGGAGGAGGGAGCAGATCAGGGGTCTGGAGAACAAGCCCTATGAGGAGAGGCTTAAGGAGCTGGGCATGTTTAGCCTGAAGAAGAGAAGGCTGAGAGGAGACATGATGATAGCCATGTATAAATATGTGAGAGGAAGCCACAGGGAGGAGGGAGCAAGCTTCCTTTCTGCTTCCCTGGAGACTAGGACGCAAGGGAACAATGGCTTCAAACTACAAGAGAGGAGATTCCATCTGAACATTAGGAAGAACTTCCTGACTGTGAGAGCCGTTCAGCAGTGGAACTCTCTGCCACGGAGTGTGGTGGAGGCTCCTTCTTTGGAAGCTTTTAAGCAGAGGCTGGATGGCCATTTGTCAGGGGTGATTTGAATGCAATATTCCTGCTTCTTGTCAGGGGGTTGGACTGGATGGCCCATGAGGTCTCTTCCAACTCTTTGATTCTAGGATTCTATGATTCTATGATGTTCTTGAGAAAAGAAGCTTTTTTACGGGACGAGCTGGTCTACGTCCTATAGCAGTGATGGTGTGTCAAAGTTCACCAAAAAGCAAGCATTACTTGGGTGGGGTGTCACTTTGAGAGAGAAAAAACCCCTATAATTTCGCGATATTACAGTTTAAATAACAAAAATGTATAATAATAATAATAATAATAATAATAATAATAATAATAATATATGGTGGGAAATTGCACCCGTAACTCAGACTCTCGCCTCTCCCAGCTCCCTCTTCCCCTCACTTTTCTCAGTAATGATGGTCACTTAGAAATCCAAAACACCCCAGAACAGTAAATTGGATGATGGTTGCTGTGATTATGTGGTTGCTGGGGATGGAGATCACAGGGCCCCCAGAGATGTGTCCCCACGGCATTCCGCTGCTCCCTGCTACCCCAAAGATTCCGTAACGGCCTAACTGGAAGTTCCAGAACTAGACGCTAAACTACTGCAAATGTTTTATCCTCGGCTTCTGCACCTGGCCATGCAGGAGCCAAGGAGTGGATTCCACAGGTGAGGGGCCACCACCGAGAAGGCCCTGCTCCTCGTCCCCACCAGCCTCACTTGTGATAGAGGAGGGGTCGAGAGCAGGGCCTCCCCAAATGATCTCAGATCCCGAGGTGGGACGTAGAGGGAGATGCGTTCGGACAAGTATGCTGGATCGGAGCCGTATAGGGTTTTGTAGGTCAAAACCAGGACTTTGAATTGTGCTCGGAACTGGATCAGCAGCCAGTGGAGCTGACATAGCAGAGGGGTGGTATGCTCTCTGTATGATGCTCCGGTGAGTAATCTGGCTGCCACCCGCTGGACTAACTGAAGTTTCCGAACAGTCTTCAAGGGCAGACCTAAACTTCTCTGTATGCAGCGACATGCAGCCACGTGTCATCGAAAATGTCTATGCGTGTCAGTGCTGATACGCATGTCATAGGTTCGCCATCACGGTCCTATACTTCAGCTTCCTTATGAGAGACTGCCCAAAAAATGGCTCCTTTCCCTCCCAGAGCCCTGAACAAGGGGCGGAACCAAAGCTTAATTATGATGGACAGGTGGCCTGCCCTATGACTGCAAACAGATAACAGAAAGAAAATAAAGTTGGAGCTCCTGGTACAGCGGTACCAGCACAGTGAGTCTCTGGAGACACAGAATCATAGAGTTGGAAAAGACCTCATGGGCCATCCAGTCCAACCCCATTCTACCAAGAAGCAGGACAATTGTGTTCAAAGCACCCCCAACAGATGGCCATCCAGCCTCTGTTTAAAAGCCTCCATAGAATGTCCTCCACCACACTTAGGGGTAGAGAGTTCCACTGCTGAACAGCTCTCACAGTCAGGAAGTTCTTCCTCATGTTCAGATGGAATCTCCTTTCTTGTAGTTTGAAGCCATTGTTCCGCGTCCTCGTCTCCAAGGAAGCAGAAAACAAGCTTGCTCCCTCCTCCTCCCTGTGGCTTCCTCTCACATATTTATACATGGCTATCATGTCTCCTCTCAGCCTTCTCTTCTTCAGGCTAAACATGCCCAGCTCTTTAAGCCACTCCTCATAGGGCTTGTTCTCCAGACCCTTGATCATTTTCGTCGCCGTCCTCTGGACACATTCCAGCTTGTCAATCTCTCTCTTGAATTGTGGTGCCCAGAATTGGACACAATATTCCAGGTAAAGTGGTCTAACCAAGGCGGAATAGAGCATGGGGAGCATGACTTCCCTAGATCTAGACACTAGGCTCCTATTGATGCAGGCCAAAATCCCATTGGCTTTTTTTGCCCCCACATCACATTCCTGGCTCATGTTCCCCTTCCTCTCCACAAGGACTCCAAGATCTTTTCCACACGTCCTGCTCTCGAGCCAGGCCTCATCGTCCCGCATTCTGTCTCTTTGCATTTCGTTTTTTCTGCCTGAGTGGAGTATCTTGCATTTGTCACTGCTGAACTTCATTTTGTTAGTTTTGGATGGGCAAATCCCTCTGGCTGCTTCCCAAGCCAGTCATCACCGGACCCATTGTTTATGTATATGCAGAGATAGGTGAGTTCTTGTGTCAACCCATATAAACCCAAACCTGTTTGTCAAGTCATACTGTTCACTTGAAGCTGAGAGAGTGCTGCCTGTAGAAACAGAAACTCAGAGAATGTACATTTGTTAAATCCTTTGATTGCCCAAGATCATCACCTTTTCTTCCAGGAGCCTCGCACCTTTGCTTTCGGAAGTTCTTCTCTTTGTTTGACATGGAACTGGACATTTAAGTTCAACAGAAGCCCATCAACATATATAACACAGGTACAATCCACCGCATAAGAAGTTACATGAGCTGTTTGTGAAATCCCCAAAACACCTGTCAGGTTGCGTGGATTTATATATAGGCTTCTCCTCCGTTCCCCAGAAGCGAGATTTGTCTCCATGGGAAATAAGCTCCTTCATTCCTCTCTCAAACAGAACCAAAGTCCAGCACGAAGCAAGGAAATCTTACTCAAAGAAAAGGATATTATGAGCTCTCTTTTTGACACGAATCCAAAGCTTAGCATCTAAGCCTCAGTGGCACCTGAGACATTCCAAATTTCACCTCTAAATTGCCATGTGGCCGTGTTCTAGAGGCATTCCCTCCTGGCGTTTCACCTGCATCTACGGCAAGCATCCAGAGGTTGTGATGTCTGTTCAGAGGCGGCCCTAGGTAATTTTCAATGGTTAGCAAACAGTATTTTGGTGCCCCCCCCCCCCCCAACCAATCATTGATATATATTTTCTGTTCGTTGTGGGAGTTCTGTGTGCCATATTTGGTTCAATTCCATCATTGGTGGAGTTCAGAATGCTCTTTGGTTGTAGGTGAACTATACATCCCAGTAACTACACTTGCCGCACTTGCTCCCTTGCCTGGCCCGCTTTGGGTCCGGAGGCGTGCCTGAAGACCCCGGCGTGTGCAGCAAAAGTCACCTCTTCTCCTGACTTTCTCCTCAGCCATTGGGACCAAGAGAGTGAGAGTGAGAGTGAAAGAGAGAGAGAGAGAGAGAGAGGGGTGGAGATGCCCACCTTTCCTGAAGGTAGGCGCAAAAACAAAGGAGGGAGCAGAGGTGGGAGATACCTCCAGCCGGAGTCTCTCTCTCTCTCTCTCTCTCTCTCTCTCTCTCTTGGTCCCAATGGCTGAAGAGAAAGTCAGGAGAAGAGGCGACTTTTTGGTAGGTGGAGATGCCCACCTTTCCTGAAGGTAGGCACAAAAACAAAGGAGGGAGTGGAGGTGGGAGATACCTCCAGCCAGAGGGGCTCTCTCTCTCTCTCTCTTGGTCCCAATGGCTTAAGAGAAAGTCAGGAGAAGAGGCGACTTTTGGTGCGCACGCTGGGGTCTTCAGACACGCCTCTGGACCCGAAGCAGGCCAGGCGTGGTGGCTCCACCCCTTGGCCCCTCCACCCCTTGGCCCCTTGGTGGCTCCACCCCTTGGATTGGGGAGAGGAGAGGAGGAGGGTGGAGTGCTGGGGGATCGGGAAAGGGAGCCAGTCATGGGGAAGGGATCGAATGTGGAGAACGATTGAGCGCTGTCTCTGCTTGCGCACCCGGTGGCCGGGTGGAGCAGGAACGAGAGGGGCGAGGCGAGGCTCAAGGGCCCGGCCCCTTTGGGAAGAGGATCGCCTGGCAACGAGGCAAGAAAGCCAAGGCTCCCCCCGGACTGCTAGGGCTGTTGTGAGCTGAGGGGGGGGGCACTCCTCAAGTGGCGGTCGAGGGGCATTTACAGAGGCGCCCCTGGCAAAATAAAGTGTTCTGCGACCGCTTACTTCGCATAATGGACGAGCCGCCCCTGGGTCTGTTGGAACTAGGAAAAAAGGGTTTATATATCTGTGGAATGGCCAGGGTGGGACAAAGGTCTCTTGTCTGCTGGAGCTAGGTGTGACTGTCTCAACTGACCACCTGTATTAGCATTTGATGACCTGGCAGTGCCTCTAGCATTTTCTCCTGATGTTTCGCCTGCATCTATGGCAAGTATTCTCAGAGGATCCTTCCTTCCATTCTCTCTCTCTCTTCTCTTCCTTTTTAGCCTCCCTCCATTCTTCCCTTTTTTTTTCTACCTCCCTTTTAAACTAATTCCTTTTACTCCCTTCTTTTCTTCCTCCCTCCTCCCTTCCTTTTCTCCCTCCTTTCTTCTCTCATTCTCTCCCTTTTATGTCCCTTTTCTCCCTTAGTCCCTTTCTTTCCTTTTTTTCTCCCGCTCTCCTTCCTCCGTTTCTTTTTCCTCCCTCCTTCTCTCATTCTTTTACTCCCCTTCTTCCTTTTCTCCCTCCTTTTCTTTCCTTCCTCCCTCCCTTCTTTTCTCTCTCCCTCCTTCACTTTTCTTTCTTTTCTACTAATTCCTTTTATCCCCTTCTTTTCTTCCTCTCTCCTCCCTTTTCTCCCTCCTTTCTTCTCTCATTCTCTCCCTTTTACGTCCCTTTTCTCCCTTAGTCCCTTTCTTTCCTTTTTTCTCCCACCCTCCTTCCTCCTTTTCTTTTTCTCTCTCCTTCTCTCATTCTTTCCCTTCTTTCTTTTCTCCCTCCTTTTCTTTCCTTCCTTCCTCCTTTCTCTTTTCTCTCTCCCTCCTTCTCTTTTCCTTTCTCCTTCCTTCCCTCCTTCTCTTCTCTCCCTCTGTTCATTCCCCACCTTCTTTCCTTCCTCTTTCCTTCCTTCCCTCCTCCTCTTCTCTCCTTCTCTCCCTCCTTTCATTCCCCACCTTCTTTCCTTCCTCTTTCCTTCCTCCTCTCCTTCACCCAAAAGGAGAAGAGTAAATCAAGACAACGGGAAGAGACGGGGCAGTTTCCTCTTGCTTTATTTTACAATTTCTCATGAAAGGTATGTACAGCCACATGGAGGTTATACTTCAATTGGTTTTTATTGTCTTGTTGGGTTTTGTGTTGTTTTGCCTCCGTGCAGGACACACAGGCACAAGTTGCATAAGTAGAAACCTTCCAAACATCTTTTTATGAAAAACCAAAAGTAAGAAAGAAAGCACTTAACTGAGACCCCTTCTGCCCAGCTAAGGATGGAAAATGTCAGACCACACCCCAAAAAAGAAAAGAAAGAAAAAAGAGAAGAGAATATCATTTCTCGGGGAGGAGGGGGTCTCCGCATGGAAGCCCCCTCCCCATTGACCTACTTCACCCTTTCCATTAACCCTGTATTGTCCAGCAGCAGCAGTTGCACCACAAAGGGCCCCTCCTGACCCATTGGCGGCTATTGGGGGGACGGGGCGGGACCCCCTTTTCCTGCCCAAAGGAGAGAGACCCCCCCTGAAGGAAACCCTGAGCCAGTCGCCTCTCGAACCCTTTGCCCCCTTTTCTCCTTCCTCCAAAGACACCTGTCCCACATCATTTGCCTCCTCTTCCTTCTCCTCCTCCTCCACCTCCTCTTCCTCTTCCTCCTCCTCCACTACCACCTCCTCCTCCACCACCACCTCTTCTTCCTCCACCACCTCCTCCTCCTTCTCCTCTTTCTCCTCCACCACCACCTCCTTCTCCACCACCACCTCCTTCTCCACCATCTCCTTCTCCACCACCTCCTTCTCCTCCTCCACCTCCTCTTCCTCCTCCACCTCCTCTTCCACCTGCTCCTCCTCCACCACCTCCTCCACCACCACCTCCTCTTCCTCTTCCTCCTCCTCCTCCACCTCCTCCTCCACCACCTCCTCCTCCACCATCTCCTCGTCCTCCTCCTCTACCTCCTCCTCCTCTACCTCCTCCTCCTCCTCCAACACCTCCTTCTCTTCCTCCTCCACCTCCTTTTCCACCTCCTCCTCCTCCTCCACCACCTCCACCACCACCTCCTCTTCCTCTTCCTCCTCCTCCTCCACCACCTCCTCTTCCTCCTCCTTCTCCTCCTCCACCTCCTCCTCCTCCACCTCCTCCTCCACCACCTCCACCACCTCCTCCTCCACCATCTCCTCCTCTACCTCCTCCTCCTCTACCTCCTCCACCATCTCCTCTTCCTCCTCTACCTCCTCCTCCACCTCCTCCTCTTCCTCCTCCACCTCCTCTTCCACCTGCTCCTCCTCCTCCACCTCCTCCTCTTCCTCCTCCACCACCACCACCACCACCTTCTCCTCCTCCTCCACCACCTCTTCCGCCTCCTCCTCTTCCTCCTCCTCTTCCTCCTCCTCCTCCTCCTCCTCCGCTGCTTGGGGACACCCCGTTCCCCATTCACTTCACAGGAAGAGGCGACCCACCTGCCCCTGCTTGCCATAAATGGGGAACCTGGGCTTCCTCTTGCCTCCGTAGTGGGGCCCCCTTGGCAGTTTGGGGAAACAACGAGACCCCCCAATGGGGCCGAGGGTGGGCTGAGGGGGGGGGGGGATTCTACTTCACAGTGATAAATACATGAGAAGTTTTGGGGGGCAAAACAAAGGTCCGCACCAAACATTTCCTTCTCTCTTATTTTCTGTTAAAGTTAGTATGCAAAAAATCATTTCAGCAATTTATAAAATTACAAACCCCTTTTTTTTTTCCTCTGGAAGGAACGGCACCGGTTAAGTTATGGTAGAAAAAAAACTTGTTCCCCCCCCCCCCCCCTTCTTCTTCTTCACTTGGGGAGCGAAGGTTCAAATGGAGCTTGCATAAAATGGAGAGCCGTCCGGAACCGGACGACACGACCCCACAAAAAAGGAGGGCGAACGGACAGACGGACGGACGGAGGAAGTGGACGGAGGAAGGGGACGACGCGACAAAAAAGCAACACTTCCGAACGGCGCCGAGAGGCCCGCTCGCTCGCTCGCCCGCTTCCGTTTTGGCACTTTGTTCGAGACAACAACAGACTCGTTTTCCGCGGAAACTCCCGACAAAGTCCGCGAGAAAAGAGAGCGCTTTTTTTTACGTTTCCGGCAAAACACAAGAGACAGAGCAAGGTAAACATTCCCACAGCGGACTGGCACACGCATGCATGGGTCGGGCGGGCAGACCAGCGGAGCCGCCTCTCTCTCCTCTCAGGCGGTGTCTTCCGGGGAACGCGTCTCCGTCTTGAGCCGGACGAACTCCTTGGCCACGTCGTCGTGGGTCCTCTGGGAGAGGATGCGCAGGATGGTCAGCCCCGTCTCGTCCGTGCGCAGGCTCCGGCGCAAAGGGTGCCAGGCCGCGGTGGGGCCCCTGTCGGCCGCCAGGCTGCGCAGCTGGAAGACCGACATGCCGATGACGCGGTCCTCGCGGGCAAAGCAGTAGTCCTTCACCACCAGGTGCACCTCGTAGGACCCCGGGCGCTCCTCCTTGCCCACCACGCTGGAGAGAGAGAGAGAGGGAGGAAGGAGAAGGACACACAATGGGTTGTCTTGTGTCCAAGTTTGGTGTCAATTCGTGCAGCGGTTTTTGAGTTCTGTGAATCCCACAAACGAACATGACATTTTTATGTATATAGATTACTAGCTGTACCCGCCACACGTTGCTGTGGCCAACTTTCCCTCTTTCTCTCCTTACCCTCCTTCCTTCACTCCCTCTTTCCTTCCTTCCTGTCTTTCCTTCTCTTCTTCCTTCCTTCACTCCCTCTTTCCTTCCTTCCTTCCATCCTTCCTTCCTTCCTTCCTTCCTGTCTTTCCTTCTCTTCTTCCTTCCTTCACTCCCTCTTTCCTTCCTTCACTCCCTCTTTCCTTCCTTCCTTCCTTCCTGTCTTTCCTTCTCTTCTTCCTTCCTTCACTCCCTATTTCCTTCCTTCCTTCCTTCCTTCCTTCCTGTCTTTCCTTCTCTTCTTCCTTCCTTCTCTACCTCTTTCCTTCCTTCCCAGAACATGACATTTTTATTTATATAGATTACTAGCTGTACCTGCCACGCGTTGCTGTGGCCATCTTTCCCTCTTTA